>NW_027305502.1:600000-900000 GCF_039555335.1 Amphiura filiformis
TTGCCTTGGAGAAATTCATATGGGGAGGGAGGGAGGGAGGGAGGGAGGGAGGGAGGGAGGGAGGGAGGGAAATACTTGAGACTGAACAAGTGAGAGTGGGAGGGGTGAGGAAGAAAGAGAGGAGAGGGAGAGACTGAAAGACTAGAAAGAAAAGAACTCGACAGGAGAGAGTAGGGACTGGGGAGGGAGTGGGGAGACTGATCATGGGGGGGGCAGGAGGAACAAAATAGGGAGATAGACATTGATGGAATGGCGACACTGTGGCCATGCACAAGTGCTTTGGGGTTCGACAGGCTCATAAGCGGACCTTTTTGTGATTTTAGGGCTTATTTCATTTGCAACGTTTTTACAGAAAAAAGTGGACT
This sequence comes from Amphiura filiformis, assembly GCF_039555335.1. Taxonomy (NCBI): domain Eukaryota; kingdom Metazoa; phylum Echinodermata; class Ophiuroidea; order Amphilepidida; family Amphiuridae; genus Amphiura; species Amphiura filiformis. The sequence goes on from NW_027305502.1 coordinate 600,366, forward strand.
TTGTCATTCAGATTGGCATGCATTTTGTCAAATTAATGTAGATCAATTTACCAATGTTAAAGACGAGGGCTAGGCCATTAAAAACACTGGTGTTAACATAATCTTTTCTCTTCCGGTTTTATTGACATAAGCAATCACCTCTATTGAAATAAGCTGATTGGTACTACATCTTCTCTGTTCAGAGTTAACAATGAAGTCAGATTACAGTAACTTACTGCATCCCTTGCGTTTTCGTATCTGAACAAAAGACTTACGGAAACTGAAAAGATAAAAAGACCCATAGTTGTACATTTGAATTACTTTTGCTACTATTGAACAGCTAACAATGCAAACTACTGGTACATGATGTAATTCAAGGTCCTTGGCAAACTGGCTTTATCCAGCTTTGAAACAATTTTTTTTGTAGCAGCATTTCTCCGGTTCCAACCTTGAATACTGTAATTTTAAGGTCTATAACTTTTTCAATTTTTGTAAACAAAAAAAACCAAACAAACTATTTTGTGCTTTTGCAGTACCCAGATTGCCAGATTCCTGCCCGAAAATTCAGTCGGGTACCCGAGTACATAATTAACCGTTTGGTGCGAGCATGAAGTGAAAGTGAAAAGGACTTGTGTTTTTGTGAGTTGTTTTCATGGCAACAGACCAGTTGTGAGCAGAGGGTATCGACTAATTTATAAGTTTCCTGTGTAAAGCAGTGGCGTAGCTATGGGTTGTGTTGACTGTACTTCAAAAATACACTCATATACTCTAGGTTCCAGAGTAAAAATAAGTACAGCTTGTCTGTACGCAGTGCGCTAATACTCAAACATATGAGGAAGAAGAAGAAGCATAACAACAACAAAAATTTTTGCCAATTTTAATTTATAGGCAAAGTTTAAATGTTACTTGAGAACTCTGGACCCAAGTGTGTCTCCACACTGAGCGGCCATTTAAGGGGTATTTACACCCCTCGATAAATTTGTGTCTATTTTGCATTTTTCTCAAAACTAATAACACACTGGTAACAAAAGTTATGTGTATTATAGGGGCAAGGAATCCAAGACAAGCGGTTCGTTATTTATGATAAGAAATAAGGTACCGCTAGGATGTACCTCATTTCATATATACTGAACCGCTTGTCTTGAGTTACTGAAATTTCAGTGTAGTAATTGGATCCCTTGCCCCAATAATATACATAACTTTTGTTACCAGTGTGTTATTATTTTTTGAGAAAAATGCAAAAATAGTCACAAATTTACCACAGGGGTGTAGTACCCCCTTAAATAAACTCTAGCTTCGAATTTGCACAAAAATGACATATAAATAGTTATGCATTCGAGGCTAGAGTTTGTTGACATCGTTTTTTGGTATTTTGCATTGCCATTATTCTTATTATATTTTAAATTGCAACACATTGATTGGCTTGTCAAAATACTCTGTTGATGTTTAAAACCTTTTAAAATTTGTATGATAGTTGAGTTGAAGTGCAATTTTAACAACATTTTTGATGTGACTACTGCGGACTGCCCAGTGCCCATCGTGATTGGCTGTGTTTACTAGTCTTTTACTTCCAAACTTTCATGCCATGGTGTCATGCCATCTAGTCCGAATAATCAGACCCAGAACAAAATATTAATTTCTGACATGATCGTGTTCTGGGTCTGAAATGTTTCCATTTGAAATCTTGATGCCAAATTGGACAAAAGAAGCACATGGTCCTACTTCAGTTTTTAAATTCCCTATTCAATTCATGTTGCGTGAATCACTCTATTGTCCATGTCCTTTTGATACTTGAGTATTTGGACAAGCGGAACAGTTTTGACAGGCCCTTTGTCTACCTCTCTGTTTGTAAACAAACAAGGAGGTCGAAATTGTCCTCCTCGGCGTGGCGAATACGAAAGGCAGGGTAATACTATTACATCCAAGGCATTCTAGCGTCTAGACTAGTGCCGTACTATTACTAATAGTACCACTAGTCTAGTACGATGCATGGATGTACAAGAATTAAATAATTTTTCTAAATAACACCCTGGGCGCTGGCCTTATTTTGGAATTCTTGCCCCCCCCCCCCTTCATCATTCTTGCTTGGATTTTGGGTAAGCTTACTGTTACAATAATTTAAACATGATCAATTACAAATAAATCCTTAATTACCATGTGCTTGTTTATCTTTCTTTCATCTTTAATTAAAACTTTCTACCACCGGCTGCCTGAGCTACTTCATTCACCATTTGCAAGAAACATGAAACAACATCCATCACTGACTGCTGCTGAGCCAGACGACCAAAACATGACCATGACCTTTCTGTACATACCAGACCATGTTCCCAGTGACCCATTTTAAGAATTTAGGGTGACAACTATTTTTATTTTAAAAGTTTTGGTATAAATCTCCTCATTGTCATATTAAACATCTTGTGTATTACCGCAATTAATTATATTAATATGTTATTTGAATTTAAACGGTGAATATTTATTTTTGTTAAAAAATTCAGAAGTCAAATATCTGGTTTTTAGGTACGTGGTAACCCACGCGGAATTCGGAAGGGATCCCTTTGTTCGCAAGGTACGTGTTTTTAACATGTTTTCTTTAAAAATGACTCTAAACGTAATACATTTTTGACAAATTAGGGCATGATTTAAAACTTAAGGACACAAGGAATATAATTGAGCTCATTTGAATAATCACACATTGCTTTTCACAAGATACAACAACTAACGAGTCTCGGTGGGCGTAGGGAGCAGAATTCGACAGCCATGACCAAAACAAAAACATTGCCTTGGGCTTGGGGTTGGCCTGATTGTATTATTGTCAGGGTTCGAATTTGGCTGTATCGCATAGAAGTTTGCTCTGTATTTTGAAGTAACTGTTAGTGTTACCCAATTTTGCATAAATTATGCATAAACTGCTACTACGGCTACGCATTAATTCATTTTTGATTTTGCACAACATTTTTAAACAAATTTGTATTTGAAATGTAGTATGTACAAGGAACTTATACGATGTCCTCATTCACAAACTGATACTATCTGTCCATCGTATAAGCCTGTTACCGTACGATAATGTGGTGAAGGAATATTACACAGTCACAGTCATGACAGTCAAGCATGCAAGAATAGGCTCCATCATTTTTTTTTTTTTTGATCCCTCCCAGTCTCCCAAAACATCAAAACATCAAAAGCGTTGCACTTATACTTACTTAAGATTGTCCTTTTTCACATAACGCAGACACTGGCCAACTTGCCTAGAAATGGTCAAATTTTGGCAAGAAATATCTCTGTGTAATCCTATAATAAAGTCCCATATCACATCGTTATCGGCGATCAAGGTTTTTTTTCTTCTGAAGTTTGGTTGGTACCCACCAGCGTCATGCATGTGACGTGACACAGCTAAAATAATCGACCGGGAATCAGGGATCGTTAAAACGTCAACAACTTTCAAAACACAGAAAGCAGTAAACTTAATGGCGAGCGGTCCGAATTTTGAGCCATACAAGTTTACGTGGTGAACTATTTGAAATGGTTATTGCAGCTTCAGTACTGACTACTGTCGATGACTGTTTCACAACATTTGTAAACATCCATGCATCACATATCAACATTCAAAGTCCCTGTGCATTGTAATTTGTATGCTGGGAATTCTTGCACGTGGACGTGGGCGTATTCTTGAGGGCCGTTCGATCGTGCTAAGTTTAAGTAGGCCCAGAGTCTTAGCCAGAAATCAGAAACCACCCGTCCAAGCAGACACCAAAATTTGACCCTCAAATATAAAACAACTTGTCCATACCCATGGAAGGGTCACTTGGGTCAAATATGTCCTGATTTGACCTTTACATGTCACTCTGAATTAGTCTCAAGTTCATATGACCTTAAAATCATCTGTTTTAGAGCTATCACATCTGTAAAATCCATTAAATCCACCCATCTAAAATTAGATTAGGCCGTCTTAAAGACTGGTAGACGCATGGCTGGCTAAGACCTTGAGTAGGCCTACTACAGAGATACATGTAGGCATGATCACAAAATTTTCAAGTACGGTAGGTTTTTTCACATGGAAATTATTTTGTTTAAGGGTAGGGCCTATAATCTTGATTCTTGCAGAATAAATTTGCAGGAATCATTCGATTCTCACAAATCAACTTCTGTGTAAACTACAAACGTTTGCAGGAATCAACTTTGATTCACGCAAATCTGTTTACGAGAATCTTTGCGAGAATCAATTCTCTGATTCACGTCGAAATTCTGACCCTGATCATGAGCACCGGATTTATAAGCCGTCATGATCGCACTGAAACACTGATTACCGTACTGCAAAACTTACCTTGTTGTGAATAAAATCTTCAATAAATACCAGGCCTCCAGAAAATTTTCTGCTGTCTGGGAACTTAATGACAAGTGCTGAAAATTTTCTGTGAAATAACTGAAATAGGCCTATGTGCGCGTAGCGGACATCACGAGCGCGAAGCGCGAACTCCTAACGGCCGGGGTCCAGGGCCCGCTCAAGGGCCCTGGAAGCTCTCAGGGTTTAGATGCTCTCTCGTGCAATCTGAGCCTTATTTTGGAACAGTTTTCTATAAAAATATACATCCTTTTTCACAAAAAAACACAACTTAAAATTTCAAAGTATTACTGTCAAAACTCAAAACAATTTTTTTTTTAAAAACATTTTTTTAGTTAAGGGGGTACTACACCCCTGGCCAGGGGTATTATATGTATATTATAGGGGCAAGGACTACAACTACTGCACTGAAAATTCAGCAACTCAAGGCAAGTAGTTATTGATTTATTGATCAAATATTGGGTTTTCCTCATTTTTACTGTAACTCCAAAATTGTTGTCTGTACTGAAATAATGTTTCCAGTGCAGTAGTTGTAGTCCTTGCCCCTATAATACATATCTTACTTGTCACCAGTGCGTTATAATTTTTGAGAAAAATCCAAAAATTGGCACAAAATTGGTCAGGGTGTAGTACCCCCTTAAGTATTTTGCAACTTTGAAGAACCACTGGACCTATTCTGAAGGGTTAGGATTATTCACAGATAATTTGAAAAAAAAAATGGAAAAAATTACGAAAAATTACAGTTTGTTATCCTTAAAGGGGCATTTCTTGATCCACAGCCTCATCCCCCCACTTTTCCCAAAAAAAGTTGAGATTTTTACACCACTGGATACCTCTGGCTACATAATGTTTATGTACCAAATATTTCTTGCAGATTAATTCGTTTAGCAAAAATATCGCTAAATTTGAATTTCGCTCTGGTGCACCAGAACGAAATTACAACACATTGTCTATGGAGCAGTGTAATACACATAATCATGCATAACTCGCAAACGCAAAATCGGAATCAACTGAAATTTTGGAAATAAGCTTTTTTCGTGGATATCTACTGAAAAATGTCATAAAAAGAGGATGCTAGGATCACGAAATCCTCCTTTAATATGCAAACCATTAACTTGTGTTTACCTCTTCATCTATCACATATTATAAATGCATGGAAAACCAATGCATCTATAATATAAGAAATAAACATTAGTTAAGGGCATACTACACCCATATATTGGTTTGATTGGTCTAAAAAAATATTTTTTCATTTATAGCTAGGCGATATATGCACGGATCATGTGAAATAAAAAAAAATGAAAAAAAAAGAAGGAAAAAAAATGCTTTTACACATTGTAGTAAGTCATTTTAGCCCTATATATTTTTTGTTTACTGTGTATCCTAGTAACTCAGATCTGTGTTTCATAACAAACTATAATTTATTCTTTTCAACATGTTCAAGTAGGGTACATGAATATATACATTAAATCCTTTGTTATACTCTCTATAGAAAATCTATAGTGGTGCATGCAAAATATATAACACTGAATAAATTAAATAAACACTTACACAATGGATGAATAGTCATTAGTCAATTTAATTATATAATGTGTTGTTAGGAGAAGAAAAGGCTATTAGGTCACCGTATGTCAGGTTATAGGTCAATTGGTTCAGGACTTCAGGTCAAATTTAAGCATCAATTTTGAATACACATGTAAGAGTCTATGATATCATAATGAGGAATAATTTTGATATTCTGTCTTTAACTGGATATATATCGAGAAGTGCAAGGTGGATATACTAATATACCTTGGGATGTAAATGGTGAGTACAATTTAGAATGCCTAGTTGACATGGATTTCACAAATAAATATAAAATAGTTACCAAAATCACAAAAGCTAAGCTTACGGAAAACTACCCAATATGGTGGTATAGGTGACAAGAAATACAATTTTTTCAACATTGCTGCAGTATGGTTGTGGTAACCTGTTACCTGGGGCTTAATTATGTTTCAGTGAAATAATGTCATAAGTTAAAAATACAAAATATAGCTCAACATTGAAAATAGAAGCATTTTAACCAGTTCCTTTTTGATAGTTGTGGAGCACCAAGTTCATGAAGTCATAAAAGAAATCAGGAACCACTTATTCCCATTTTACATATCAACTTTATTTCCCTAACGTGTTAGCAACACATATCCAAAATTTTAACGAAATCCGTTGATAGTAAGCTTTCCAAAATGAAGTGAATTTAAATCATCAGTGATGTACCACCTTTTGGCTTCTACTTTTAAAAGCATGTAAGCTACGTTGATACCGATGCCACCAATAAAACGAGAAGATTTGCCCCTTCATTTTGCATACCACTTTGTCCAAATTTTTTTTGTAATTTCTTCACAAAATGCAAAAAAATGCAAAAAAAATCAATGGGTGTAGTACCCCCTTAATGGTTTGCATATACAGGATAACAAACTGTAATTTTTTTCTGATTTTTTTTTCTTTTTTTAAAAATTAACTGTGAATGATCCTGAAGTTTCATAATAGGTCCAGTGGTTCTCCAAGGTCGGCGAAAACTTTGGAAAAAAAAAATTTTAAACAAAAATTTTTTTTTTTTGCAATTTTTTTTTCTGTGATCTCTGTGACCTTTCTGGGAACGCCGTTCACGCGTTACCGCGGTTTTTGGAGGCCTGATAAATACTACAAAATGAAGTACATGTGTGTGTTCCTTTTGAAATAATCAGTTGTGATTTCCTAACTGGAGTTGTGATTTTGGTGAATTTTTTCAGGGCCCGTAAAAAATGAGGGCCCTTAAAGTTTTGATAGCAAGGGCCCAAATGGTTGATGATTTTAATAAGTTCCTACCTGGGATTGACTTATTTTGGTAACTAATTATAAACATCACATCATTGTTCATATTGTTAGGTTATATATGATGACCATATGAAGAAATACATTTGTGCATAGTTTTATGAATATTAATTAGCTAATTTGCATAATTATTTTAACAGGCCCGTAACCAGGATTTTTTTGGGGGGGCTGGTTTAGAAAAAAGTGGACTTTTTTTTTCCAAAATTTTGACCTTTTGGACTAGGGGTAGATTTTGAAAAAGTGGACTTTTTTTCCCGAAAAGGCATTTATAAACCCCTATTTTTGTTTCGCTCGATACACTCCCAAATTGGACTTTTTGGGTCAAAAGGGGGGACTTTTGGGGCATTTTGGAATGGGGGGACAGCTTCCCCCAGCCCCCCAGTTACGGGCCTGAATTAATTAGCTGGAGAAATGCCAAAATATGTAGAGCAAGAAATAAACATCATGATCATGAAGTTCATTAAGGTATCAAATTAAAGCTGTGCATTGAGCCTATTTGTATAGACTTAGAGGGGTAAGGCTATCAACTGTGTCCAAGAATCATGTCATGTGAAATGTCAAGTTTTGTATGGCAGACATTTCAAATTGAAGTATGCAGTTAGTAGGCCTAGAAATCTGTGGCAGTGTGGGCGAATCCATTTGGATTCTCACAAGAAAATTTTGCGAGAATCCTTGATTCGCGCAAATCTACATTCGGCTCCTACTGCACAATGATTGAAAAAAATACTGGTCTCATTTAGTCATCCAAGATGGCGAATCTGGCGAACAAAAGTTCGGCCCGCAACCGATGGCTGTTTTTGCTTTTAAAATGCCCTCACAAATCAGTATTATTGTACAAATTATTAATGATTTACGTAAATGTTACCATAATTCGCCATTTTGGGGGTTCGGTTGTTTAAAAAATGAAGTATAAATAGTCAAACTGGGAGTCAAACTTGGTACATATTTTTTTTCTTTCTGTAAATTTAACTGCCAATGCACTACGCGAATCCATATGGATTCGCCTGGTTGATGTTTTACGAGAATCTTTGCGCGAATCGATTCGTGGATTTGCGTCAGATTTCTGAGCCTGATTAAAAATATGCTCAATGCACAGATCAGGGATTAAAAAGCATATATATATTAATTCCAAATTTCAAGCCAGTAGGGGGTATAGTTTTGCTTCCACATTTTTTTTTTGAAAGTCCAATCCAGTTTTGTAGCAAACTGTGTTAAGTCCACGAACAATGCCCTTGTGGACAGCTTGTAGGCAAGTAGCACGGCATAGGGCTTCCAATAGTTAATCGCCAACGTTCTTGTTTGGTCCTGAGACTAGTAATGAATTTGGTCTGCATAAAAAGTTGTTGTTGTTGTTGTTGTTTTTGTTTTATATTAGTAGGATTAGTTTGTATGGGATTTCTGAAATATTTGATAGATACCTCCAGAAAGACATGAATAGGGTGGGAAGGGGGAGAGGTAGAGGCTGTGATGGTAGAATTAATGTTAGAGGATGGTGGTATAGAGTTAGTTTTTGATATTATTATTTTGTATGATTATCAAAATGTGCTACTAAATTCAAGGTATAAAAAACTTAGGACTTAAAACTTACGACTGTCAATATGAGATTAGGGTGGCAGCATGGGGGGGGAAATATTTGTGATAATGTGTTAAAACAAGTGGATATTTCAGGTCATCACTTATTGTCAGTGAAATGATGTTTATTTAATTCTGAGAAATGCAATTCAACTAAGTTTTGAATTTTGAACTATTTTAAACGTCAATTTTGGTAAAAAATGGGCAGCAGGTGGGGGTTCGAGATGCAAGGTGTTTTGTGGCAAAATTGTGTTTTATAGTAGAGAGAATCACGTTTTGTATGTTTCTAATAAATTTGTTATCTTTTAAGACTAGTTTGAGAAAAATATGGTTAGTTCTGTGTTACAGATACTATGTTTTGTGTCAAAATGTGTTAAGTCCATGCCAGAAATTGCGTTTTGTGTCAAAAGCGTGTTAAGTCCATGCTATTTTTAAAACAAATTAATTCATTTAAAAAATCAAAAGTCTCTAGATTTTAACTTAACATGTTTTTATGGTCCTATTTATGTCGCCTTCACTTCACTGTAATTTTATAGAAATCGAACTTTTTTTCATTGCCATAAAGAAAATTCCTGATTTTCTTCAAAGTGAATCTTGTGGACTTAAGGGGTACTACACCCATTGATTTTTTTTTTTTTTTTTTTGCATTTTGTGAAGAAATTACAATAAAAAATTGGACAAAGTGGTATGCAAAATGAAGGGGCAAATCTTCTCGTTTTATTGGTGGTATCGGTATCAATGTAGCTTACATGCTTTTACAGATAGAAGCCAAAAGGAGGTACATCACTGATGATTTAAATTCACTTCATTTTGGAAAGCTTACTATCAACGGATTTCGTTAAAATTTTGGATATGTGTTGCTAACACATTAGGGAAATAAAGTTGATATGTAAAATGGGAATAAGTGGTTCCTGATTTCTTTTATGACTTCATGAACTTGGTGCTCCACAACTATCAAAAAAGGAACTGGTTAAAATGCTTCTATTTTCAATGTTGAGCTATATTTTGTATTTTTAACTTGCGACATTATTGCACTGAAACTTAATTAAGCCATAGGTAACAGGTTACCACAACCACACTACAGCAATGATGAAAAAAATTGTATTTCTTGTCACCTATACCACCATATTGGGTAGTTTTCCGTAAGCTTAACGTTTGTGATTTTGGTAACTATTTTATATTTATTTGTGAAATCCGTCTCAACTAGGCATTCTAAATTGTACTCACCATTTACATCCCAAGGTATATTAGTATATCCACCATGCACTTCTCGATATATATCCAGTTAAAGACAGAATATCAAAATTATGCCTCATATGATATCACAGACTCTCACATGTGTATTCAAAATTGATGCTTAAATTTGACCTGAACCAATTGACCTATAACCTGACATACGGTGACCTAATAGCCTTTTCTTCTCCTAACAACTAATTACTATGCATCCATTGTATAAGTGTTTATTTAATTTATTCAGTGTTATATCATGGTAGGTATTTTGCATGCACCACTATAGATTTTCTATAGAGAGTATAACAAAGGATTTAATGTATTCTATTCATGTACCCTACTTGAACATTTTGAAAAGAATAAATTATGGTTTGTTATGAAACACAGATCTGAGTTACTAGGTTACAGTAAACAAAAAATATATAGGGTTAAAATGACTTACTAAAATGGTTGAAAGTCACTTTATATGTAGATATATTTTATAAGTTCAGGACATGAGGTGATAAACATATATATGTACTTAATAAATTTGCAAGAAAAAAAAGAAGAGGGGTACTGATGAAAATCGGGGTATTATATCGCCTTAACACGGTTTGGAAATAAGCTCTTCATATACTCATTATGGGTAATTTTTGCATTTTCTGTTGACAGTTTTTCATTTTTTTAAATTTGAACGGAATGTTCAATTTTGATCAAATAAAAAGTAAAAGAAAGCTGAAAGTTTGGGGAATTTCATACGAACACCTCAGAAAATGACATTTTTATCACCCAATCCCAGGTGACCGGGGGGTTATCGTATTGATCATGTAACACCATTTTGATCCACATTAAAATTGCAAATTGGTGTGCATTAATCCAGGTTAAGTCATTTTGGCAGCTGGAAAGCGGGACGACATGGATATTGTGCACCCTTTGAGAATTTTGCCCATACGCCGCTGATAAGTTTTAGAAAGTTGCACATACCCGTACACCACCTTTACACGTGAGTGCCCCCCCCCCCTTGGAGTTAGTCACTTTAAAGTGTATGTTGCTTAAAACTTTGTTCCCCGTTCGTTCAATGTTTTGATGGTTTTCTGCAGTAGGATTGCACACATATGAAGAAGGGAGCCCTCTATATTGAGGAAGGTGGTCATCATAATTTGATACTAGCTAAAAACCTGATCACCACAATCACTATTGAGTATTATTGACCATCAATTTTGCACAGCAATCTACACATTTATAACACAACATTTTATTTTGTTAAACAATTTTGATGGTACAATAATGGCCTGAGGGAAGGTGGGATGGATCTGCCGATCAGAAAAAGGGTCCCTTTTTTAAGTTCCCTGACAGTTCTTTTAAGGGCTTGGATAGTAACGTTTGCACAATATATTTTGGAACCTGAGAGCACATCAGACACATCAAATTGCTTTCTGAATACGAGGAATGTCTTTGATATCAAATAATTTAGATTTTTTGAAATTTGCTATTTTTTAATACAAATTAAATTTTATGGCAAATTATTAAACATTTATTTTTTTGACATTTAAAATTTTTGGGTCTTTTGGGGAATGGAAAGGTTGGGTAATGGACCTCTATCTGGTTGACTAAATAAGCCTGTATAAAGGCAGATGGCTTGATCATGATTCCCAGTGTTGTATAACTTTGGCTTTTTTTACTGTTTGAGTAAGGTACCTGTAACTTAAAATCGAATTCAAAAATGCAGTGTGAATCAGTTGTATTTAGCAATGATTATCCTCCACTTGGTTTGGTAGAATCAGTGTAACCAAAATTGAGCCCATGAAAAAGACAAGGGCAATCTAATAAACAGAACTTTTTTAATAGTTTAAGGGGTACTACACCCTGTCCAATTTTAATGCCTATTTTTATTTTTTTCAAAATTGTAGCACATTGGTAACAAGTAAGATATGTATATTATAGGGCAAGGACTACAACTACTGTACTGAAAATTCAGCAACTCAAAGCAAGTAGTTATTGATTTATTGATCAAATATTGGTTTTCCCTCATTTTTGACTGTAACTCCACAACTGTTGTCTGTGCTGAAATAAAATTTCCAGTGCAGTAGTTGTAGTCATTGCCCTATAATATACATATCTTACTTGTCCCCAATGCGCTATAATTTTTTTTAAAAATGCAAAAATGGGCACAAAATTGGGCAGGGATGTAGTACCCCCTTAAAAGGAGGTTACAAATTTAATGCAAGGAGTTATCATGGTTATATGGTCTTTTGGGGTATTTTTTAGTGGAAAGGCAGACATTGTAACTAAACCAATGGCGGATGTTGTAGTTTGGGTAGCTCGCTGGAGGAATATGCAAATTAAGAGATTGGTGTTTACATATGTGACATCATTTGAAATTCTAAAAATTATTTGTTACAGATTTCAGAAAACTGGATTTAAAAAGAAGTTGTGCTTTTTTACAGTTTTTGCCAAAAATCTGGAAAAAGTGATATTAATTTGTCATGGTGTTTTATAGCACAATTTGCCACAAACAATTAGTTCTCTCCAAAACGTGGGCAACGTTTTGCTTTATTTTCAAAGTCCAGAATAATTGATTAATTTTGCATCTGTTTTTCATCAATATTTGATATATTTTGAGTAGTCCCCACCCAACGGAAATTAAGAAACCTCACCCCACCCCCAGTCCCCCACCCACAGATTTGTTATCATTCATTATACCTCCCAGCATGCCCCACCAACTGTCATGATTGATTTAGAAGCTAGTATTGTATTTTTCTAACAAAATAAAAATCATTTAGTACTTCTCTAACAAAAACAGTCATTTAGTGATGGCAGTGTAAGTCAAGTGCTAATGTCAATTCAGTAGCTAATTTGAGCAGTTTTTAAATTGAGAGGTCAAGTTCACGCCTTCATAAAAGCATTCAAAAAGAAGGAAAAACATGAAAAACAATTTATATTGTTAACTTGCATTGCTATTAAATACTACATGGATATTCAAGTCAACTACCGTACAATTATATTGTATGCTCATATCCAATCTCAAATTTATGGAAATACATCTATTTTATGCTTTAATTGTATGCTTTCCGATTATACAAATTTAATTTGAAAGTAAGATTTGACACAATGGAATAACATAAACTACTTAGTACTAAAATCCCTTTCTCATGAAGCTTTGATTGATCAGCATAAATTTAGATTTTTGTTTAAATACTGCATATTTCACCAGTTCCCTATGAAATTATAACAGTTTGTAGCCGATCGTTGCTGATAGGGGAGAGAGCGAGCTGCGTGATATCTTTCTTAGCAGGAGGAGGGAAAAAAAGATTAAAATTTCATCGGAAAGGTAGCGTTGAATTTTAATAAACTTAATAATGTATAGCATCCACATCTCCCGGTTGTCAACGACATCAAGTGTGTTTTCAAGAATTATTGTATGGCATGCATAATTCAGGTTTGATTCCCCACCAAGCGATGTAATTATCGCCGTGGCGGTATATTGCAAGCCTGGGCTTGCTGTGCATGCAGTGCATGCTGGGTAGTGGGTAGGGACCTGTAAGTAGGGTGTGCGTGCATGCACTGATAGCGGCACGTGGAGAGAGCCCTCAGGAGTTGGGTAGTGGTGTCCATAAATTACATGACGGATTCTTATGTTACAAAACCAAAGATGCTATCATCTTTTGTAAATGGATCAGCTCTTCTTACTAGGATCCCAAACATGCTCATATATCAGGGCGTAGTTCTAAAGCCCAATACATTTGTACATTCATTGAATGAACTTTGAATAAATTGGGTACAAAAACTCATTCCCAACAACTGGAGGTCAGCTATTGAGATGTAGAGGTTACTGAATTGCGCCGGTGGAGGTGAGAGCGTATTGGCTCATAATGTCTGGTGTTGATCGTCACCTCGTGGTGTAATTGCAAGCGGGTTTCAGGGGCAGCACCTACTGACGGAGATTGTCTGTCGGGGGTTTCTGCAACTGCAACCTGTTGGGTTTGGTTGGGGGAAATGAGATGCAGAAATTAGCAACAGGCATAGGGGTGGCGTAGAAATATTGTGCATCAATGCCTAGGGATTAGCCTATTACTGACACTATACGCTTCTTTTAACGGTAGATGAGAGCGGAGTGAAGGAGAGCAAAGAAGATGTTAATTTTGTAGCAATTTTTTTTCCCGCTTCCTGAGAGCAAAATTTCATTAGGTAGATTCTTATCTTTTGGTACTTGAATTATTGGAGGCAATATTTACACTTAGATTGGGGTGTCATTATGCGGAGTTGCGGGGTTTGTTTCTTTGAGTCAATTTGTCATATAAGCCTATTTCTTATGTACATTAAATATATATATCAAGATGTGTTCGCAAGTCTGGCAATAAATGCTCTTGGAATATGCTGCAGAAAATCATGTGTGTGTTGTTGCCACATATTTCCTACATGTATGTGACATTTTCCCCCAAATGATTTTTTTTACTGTGTGTTGATGATGATAAAAACATGGGAGTAGCCAAATCTGGATTAGATATTATTAATAGAAATAATCATTAAACTTTCATTTTGATTATTTGATTGCAAAAAATGTAAAGTTGTCATAAAAGCTAAAACCCTTTTAGCTTTTATGACAATTTTACATTTTTTGAAATCAAAATGAAAGTTTAATGATAATTTCTATAATATCTAATGGGCTATGCCATTTGAATACCATACCCCCGTCCCCCCCCTTGAGGAAGAGTTTGGAATTCCAACCAAATGCAACAGGTTTAGCCATTACACATCAAAACAGTGGAAAAAGGTGTGGAAGATTTTGGAATTTCAAACGAAATTTCCAAAATAGGCTCAAAGTGGTATAAAATCCCACCGGATATCATCATTTTACAATGAATGATTTCAGCTAAACACAGCATATTGCATTTGCTTTTGGAATTGAGACCTGTTTCTCCCAGCATTTTCCATCTTATCTTTCAAATGGAATAGACCAATGGAAGTAGTGGTCAGGCATGAAAACCCCTGTCACCTACCACCATACCCCAAGGTGATGCTGACTGGGCAAACCTCACGAGTTGATGGTTGGTTGGTGAAATAAACCCCATGATTTTTTATTTTGCTCACACGAAAACCATTTTAAGGGAAATTTAGGATAGAAATTTTAATCGAAGCATAAAATAGAACTTGGTTAACATGTTGGATTTCAAGTAACATTGGAAACATCATGGATGAGGATTGAGGATAGCTATATACATTGTGACTGTACGTACAAAATACTGCTGAGTACTTAATACCAGGACTTTATATGCCCTTACAAGTATTTGTTGAAGACTACTTGCATTGGAGGGGGACAAGCCGCTTCGAGTCACGATGAAGGGGGATGCCGTGAGCGGAGCCCCTTTGACAGACACGACATCGAGCCATGAAGCCCATGGCTATGCCTATATAAGATACATGTAGCCATGTATGACATTTATAGTAACGAAAACATCCAGATGGGGGGGGTCCAACAACATATGCCCTTTGTACACTAAAAGCTTATTTTAAAAGAGGGGTAAACAGATAAAATAATTTTGCCCCCCCCCCCCATTCCCTCATCTAAAATGTACAAGATTCACTAGGATCCAAAACATTCTCATCTATTAGTGCACAGTTCTTTAGCTCCAATACATTTGTACATTCATTGAATGACCTTTGAAAATTTGGGTACAAAAATTCATACTCGGGCAACTTAAGGTCAAATTTCGCATTATGATTGTTAAATTGAGGTTATTGGACTATGGCATTGGGATGAGGCCATTGTGGTTCATAGTGATTGCAATTTTCAGTTAAACTATTCAAACTATTAACTCACTGTCGCTGGACATGTCTTGTTTTTTTTCATATGAAATGTTGAAGAGTGGAATGGAATTTGCAGAAATGTTTGCTCACCCAGTGCATTGGAACTTGTAATGACATGTCAAGGAGTTTGCAGACGCAATGTAATCAAAATTGAAGTGACCGAATCAAGCGAAAAAATATGAGGAACGGTTAGGTAGTTGCATTTAAAAGTTGTCTGAAAAATGTTTTGACGCATTGTCAGTGAAATGCTTTGACCCGAAGTAACATGAAATTTTTATGTTTCCAGTGAAAACTAAAAATGGAAAATAGATGTGACCCGGTGTGTCCTGTTGGCTCTTCCAGTTGAAATCCATACACCCCCTGAGGAAAACACAACCTTCATCTCCCACACAAGGGGGGTAGGCATCATATGGAGTGACCCATTCAGGTAACCACCATTTGAAATTCATACTCCACTTGTGTATGGATTTTAACTGGAATAGCACATTGTTGCACACATGTGGAACCAGCAAGACCTCTGGGCAGCTCAGCTCTCATCCATCTCACAAGCTCCATCGTTTCTTTACCTTCTTTGATCCATGCGTGGGCGGATTGAAGATTCTATAAAACAAATCACACAAGTTTAGAACCATTTTTCACAGAATTGAGTCTAGATGCAGTTATGAAGACAAAAATGAATGTCCTCATTTCAAACTGTCAGGTCACAATTTATAATGATGAATTATGCTAATTGACTTCAGCGCGATTTCGTTATTTGCGCAGAAAATTGCGGTTTTTGATGTCCGTTGAGTTTATTTTGTATGTGTTTTTTGATGACATGTCCATTGCACTTATCACAAAAAAATTGGAGGGAAGCTTAAAACCGGTCGAAAATCGTGCGAAATAGGTCTCATTTTCTAGGTTCAAATTCCGTATTATAGTAAGTGTTATTTAAATTATAATTTTTGCATCAAAATGTAAGTTTACAGATGAATATAATTACTGATAAATCATGACAACACATGGTGACATGGGGCCGCCATTTTGAATTTCAACCCTGAAGTTGAACCAGAAGTCGAACTTTGTAATGAATCGGAAGTGAGATGAATATTATATTTTTTTTGTCTATTTTTAAGATCATATTTTCTGGAAAACAAAGAGGGTGTTGTTTGCTGTCATAAATCGCGCAAAAGTCGGGTCCTTGGATCAAGCGCCCTTTGCACGAGCACTACTACTCTCCCTGCTAAATGTATCATGAGAGTTCATCACGATCTCTTTAAAGATAACATTCTCAAGTATTTGCACATTTTGATTGCATTGTGGTTAATGATTACTGAAACCAACGTGGTCAAAAGTCTGTCTAGGCCTTGTTTTATTGATGGATCGTTGAATACACTCTTGTAGTCATTTGTGTGTCAGATGCGGAGGTGTAAAATGCTGTTCACTGCACATGATTTTTTGGACAACGCAGAACTAAATAGTCATACAACCGTGTTCCCCAAGCCAAAGAATTGAAATTGAGGAGAATTATGAAAAGTAATGAATCTTTTTATGGTTTCAAAAACATGTAAGTTCATCTTCAGCTTCTGACAGTTACTCACCTGCCATAGGGTAGCAATCCATATGATCAGTAGTTACAACTGCTGGCTTTGACTATTGAACAATACAGGTGGGTTACACAATTACACATAGCTCTTCTACAGATGTTCAGGAGTGCTGTGTTTTAAATTGTAGTATTTGGATTGTATTTTATTGTCCAGCTGGCCTCTAATTTGCATATATATTTGCATTATTAATCAGCCTATTTTCATAATGCTAATTAATTATTCTGCTAGATTTTTTGTAATACATTAAAAAGATATATTTACAAATGCTTTGACTAAGTTTAAAGGCAAAAAGTATGGAAAATAAAAGTACCTTGAACATTGATTTTCAGCAAAATACTGGCCAGATTTACTTATTACTGAGGCTTTTCAGTCATTTTAGCTCATTAACTATATTAATTGATAAAAACAAGAAGCTATAATGAAAATTTAAATTGATATTATGAAAACCGTATGTCCGATTTGCTTCAAACAAAAGGCATATTGATCAGTGTACTTTGCCCTGTAGATTCAATTTGAAGTAGAATCTAAAAAACATGTTCTGAACATTTCCTGATTTCCAGTAAATGCCTATAATTCCACCTTAAGATCATACCTTCCATAGGGGGTGTATGGATTTCAACTGGAATAGCCTAATTCAGAGTCTGTTTAAACCTCTGAATTAAAACTTATTAAAAGTAAAAATTCCTTTAAAAAGGAAAAAGAAGTGAGAGTTATAATAGACTTATAAAGCCAGGGTAACAAGATTTAGCCTGGATGTTTTGCTCCACAGAGGAATGCCTTATCATGGGAAATGCCTTTTCAGTGATATATAAATGAATTTTACTACTCAAAAGGTGTTAGTACAAGTTCAGGGCTTATTCCAAATTCCACATTGATTAGGGTTAGGGGTTTCTTCATGCTATAACATGTCACAGCCTTTTTGCTTTTACATTTTTTAGCAACTAGACATTCTGATTTGCTTGATTGAAGTAAGATAAATATCCAAAAAAGTCCTATTAAAGTTGAGTAATCTTGAAATTGGTGAAATATTAAAAACAATCAAAAATATATCAAATTAATTGGGGAAAATGACTATTTATACAGTAGCGTGTCTGTGAGAACATAACCAAAAGCTAACAGATTTGATAGCTTGGATTGTATTTGAAGCAATTCATTAATATATCCCGCAAGAAAGAGGTTTTTTTTTTCCTCACTTTGTTCAGATGAATAATTTCTACATGTTTAGAAGTGCACCGGGGGCATGGATTCAATATGATTGAGTTTGGTTAAAGATTTTTGTGAAGCTGCTGCTAGCAAACAAACATGTTGTTTCCTGTACGGAATCAATGGGTCTCATTAAATGGCTGTTTTGGGCTTTAAACAGGTAGTTGATTGCTTAGGTTTATATGAATATGGAGATATTTTAAAAATATGTTTATGACATCAAAATACGCAGAACAAAATTCATCATCAATTGACTACTTTATCTGGTGTTTTTTAACCCTAACCAAACCCTTTTTGGCAAGGGGGAAGGAAAGAAGGAAGGAAGAAGAAAAGAAGAAGAGAAAATTCTTTTTGTCGGGTGCAATTTTGATTCCCACTGACTATTTTAACGGGCTCATTTCATCATAACAGATCAACACTCGTGGTACTCGTAATTAACATGTTTCGAGAGAAAAGTCTCTAGAGATGTAAATTTTGTCATAAAATAAAGTCACTCCGTGCCGAATGAGGTATCAAAAGATGCAGAACAAAGTTCTCCATCTATTGATTGCTTAATTTGGTAATTTAGGTTTAGTGTCTGTAAGATTTTGATTTTGTTTTAAGTGTACAGATACTTTTTATTTAGGTGCAGTATATTTGAAGAATCTAGTTTTTTTAATAGGTAGTTTTACATAGATGCCTCTCAAAAAACCCTGAGTGCATTCACACAATAGGATGTCCAACTGAAGCCTCTCAAGGTTCCGAAGCCTTAGAGGTTTGGCCTCCTACATGTATATGAACGCAACTTTTGTGTAAATGGGTTTTCTATCGAAATATCCAAACCTGACAGGAAGCATGTATGCTTGCTGACTGGAATGTCTCAAGTGTCATTTTCGGAAGCTTAAATCTCATATCACCTGGTCCTGGACCTGGTGCATTTGCATAGCTTGAGTTTGCCTGGACTAAAGCCTCTGAGGTTAGAATCCTTTGAGAATTGGCCTTGTCATTGGACACAACTTACATGGGGTTTTCTGACTAGAATATCTTATCATATTCAGAAGCTTTTAGCTCATATCACATGGTCCTTTCTCTGGGTTTTTTTTGCGTAGCTTGAGTTTGCCTGGACTAAAGCCTCAGAGGTTAGAATCCTTTGAGAATGGCCTTATTATTGGACACAACTTACATGGGGTTTTCTGACTAGAATGTTTATCTCATATCACCTGGTCCTGGACCTGGTGCATTTGCATAGCTTGAGTTTACCTGGACTAAAGCCTCAGAGGTTAGAATCCTTGGAGAATGGCCTTATTATTGGACACAACTTACATGGGGTTTTCTGACTAGAATGTTTATCTCATATCACCTGGTCCTGGACCTGGTGCATTTGCATAGCTTGAGTTTACCTGGACTAAAGCCTCTGAGGTTAGAATCCTTGGAGAATTGGCCTTGTCATTGGACACAACTTACATGGGGTTTTCTGACTAGAATATCTTGTCATATTCAGAAGCTTTTAGCTCCGATCACATGGTCCTTCCTCATGAGTTTTTTTGCATAGCTTGAACCTGCCTCTGAGGTTTAAATGAAATTTGGCCTCATGTATGGAGACAACTTACATGGGGTTTTCTGACTAGAATGTGCCATCATTTTCGAAAGCATTAACTCCTATCACATGGTCCTTCCTCTGGATCAGGCTTCCTCAAATAGATTTGTTGAAGCGCCACATGAAATTAAAAAAACCCTGCAAAGCGCCAGTCAATGGCTGCGAATTTGCGGGGGGAGTCAGAGGGGGGTTTCCCCCCTGTGAAGCTATCGATTTTTAAAAAATTTGAGGTGCAAATGATGTCATTTGGTGCAAGAATTTGTACTATTTTAGCCTGTCTTTACAAGGATAACATGGGAATCGCATTGTTTATTTATTTTTTTAAATATCTAAACGGCGCCATGCCCACTCAGGAAGCCATGGCGCGCCATGTGTGGCCAAGCAAGCCGCTATTTGCGGAGCCCTGCTCTGGATGTTACATAGCGCTAACTATAGCCTCTGAGGTTAGAATCCTTTGAGATTTGGATTTTATGTATGGACATAACTTACGTGGGTCTTTCTTACTATAAGTACTCCAAATTTTCTGAAGCATTTAGCTCCTATCACCTGGTCCTAGACCTGGTGCATCTGCATAGCTTGAGTTTGCTCCGACTAAAACCTCAGAGGTTAGAATCCTTTGAAATTGGCCTTATTATTGGACACAACTTATGTGGGGTTTTCTGACTAGAATGTCATATTTGGAAGCTTTTAGCTCATAGCACATGGTCCGTCCTCTGGCTGTTTTTGCATAGCTTGAGCCTGTCCGACTGAAGCCTCTGAGGTTAGAATCCTTTGAGATTATCAGATGTGGCCGCCATATATGGACACAACTTTATTACATGGGTTTTTCTTACTAGAAGTACTCTTATAATTTTCGGAAGCATTTAAGACCTATCACGTGGTCCTTCCTCTGGGTGTGTTTGCATTGCGCCAACTGAAGCCTCTGAGGTTAGAATCATTTGAGATGTGGCCTCGTGTGTGGACACAACAAACATGGGTTTTTCTTACTAGAAGTACTCGTAATTTTCGGAAGCATTTAAGACCTATCACATGGTCCTTCCTCTGGGTGTGTTTGCATAGCGCGAACTGATGGGGTTTCTTACTAGAAGTGCTTATAAATTTGGAAGCTTTCAGCTCTTATAACTTTATCGTTCCTCTAAGGTGAGCTCACGTATGGCTTAAGCCTTGAACTGAAGCCTCTGAGGTTAGATTCCTTTGAGATTTGGACTTCTGTGTGGATGCGTCTTATGTGCATACGGTTTTTCTCGTTTGAAATAGGAAGTCCAAACCGTGCAGGAAGCATGCTTACTACAGTAGAATTGCTTCTTATTTTCGGAAGCTATTAGCTCTTATCACCTGGGTCCCTGCGCACTTTGGGTTGACCACATGACCTTGTAGTTCCATTAGTTATCATATATTACTGTATTTTAAACCACAATTCTATTCATTCATTGGAGTAGCATTGGAAATAAATATATTAAATATTAAATAAAATTTATTAAATAAATATCAACAATTTTTGGTGCACCCTGTAAATCTTCAATGTGATTACACAGATTTTTATTTGAAGGGTGAGACTGATGATGCTTCACTTTGTTTATGAACATTCCTGGGCACATTGAAGCACAATGTACAAAATCCTACGTGAGATATTTGTTTGTTTGAGAAAAACACATCTGAAAATTCAGATTTACATTGCTGCTTACATGTATGCACTAATTGACCATTAATTGGGAAATTATGCTAAAATGAAAGGCATGAATGTAAAAATGGTATGATACCCACAACACTAATTGACCATTAATTGGGAAATTATGCTAAAATGAAAGGCATGAATGTAAAAATGGTGTGATACCCACAACATGTTGAAAACCAGTTTTTTAATCATTTTGACCATGTAACGTAAAAAACACCACCATATCTGATCTGAAAGAAGAATTGGATTTAAATCATGTGCACACTATTTTTGAACAAAACAAAACGTGGCACATTTTCCGCTGTCTATTACATCTCTCTCGTCTACAAGCTTATTACTTTCATCAAATAAAAGCTTACAGTGTTTGTTTTTACTGAAACAGACACATTACCTTGAATTTGTCAATTCTATTCAAGTAATCCCAGTTTATCAAATCTTTATCAGAAACCGTGAGCGTAACAGCGAGCGTAATTTTATTCCGACTTAAGCAAAGAGAAAATAACCTGCCAAGATAGTAATAAATTGCATGGATCATTTACATCATATAATTGTATGCCATCAAATCATAATGGATTAATGTCACATTACAACATGAAGAGGCTTGTTTTTTGACTTGTGCATGCACCATTATCATTCATCATTGGGGCTATTCTAGTTGAAATCCATACACCACCTGTGGAAGACATGACCTTAATCTCTCATACAGTGGGTGTAGATATCAAATGGAGTTCCACCCATTCAGTTAACCCTATTTAAAATTCACACACCCTGTGTGAGAGATTAGATTAGATGTCTTCCATAGGGGTGTATGGATTTCAACTGGACTAACCCATTAACACTGGGATCAGATCCGCTTATTTCATCATCGATGCATACAAGGGGCTATTCCGGTTGAAATTCATATACCCCCTATGGAAGATTGTTTGTTTGTTCACTCAGGTTGGTCCGTGAGGGACACATGCTAATCCATGGACTGTTCCAAGCTCATACAATAAAAATGCACATAAGCCGGGATAGCCAGTGTAGGCTAATAAGATGCATGCTAGCCCAGATAGCTTTGTTAAACAAAGCAAGAAATGGAAGAAAATAGCAAGGAAAAGGAGAAAGGAGAGAAGGCCACTCCCAACACAAATGTACAATTTTACTCTTAGCCCTTGAGAAAGGAAATTGGAATTCCAATCTCAAGCCCCGATGCAAAGGCTCGTATGTGACCTTAATACTAGTATTCCATCCAGGGAGTGTGAATTTTAAATTGAGTTTCTTAAAAGGGCATTTCGTGATCCACAGCCTCATCCCCCCACTTTTCTCAAAAAAAGTTGAGATTTTTATATCACTGGAAACCTCTGGCTACATACATAATGTTTATGTACAAAATATTTCTTGCCGATTAATTCGTTTAGCAAAGATATCGTGAAATTTGAATTACAACGCATTGTCTATGGAGCAGTGTAATACACATAATCATGCATAACTCGCGAACGCAAAATCGGAATCAACTGAAATTTTGGGAATAGGTTTTTTTTGTGGATATCTAATGAAAAATGACATAAATAGAGGATGCTAGGATCACAAAATACTCCTTTAAATGGGCGATTCCATTTGAGGGTGATGAAATTCAAGTGGAATAGCCCAATGCAGAAACTTTTTAACAATTCATGTAACAACATACCGATACAAAACCTGTGATGTGCTTTGGGATTAAGCACCAAACCCACAAGAAACCTTACGATGACACGCCACGTTGGTTTTCTCATCGGGTGGAAATAATAGATCATCTTGGTTACCGTGGTTACTGTAACTCTATCATTAACATAATTTGATGAAAGCCTGTTGTGGTGCTACATCTTCAATTGCAATAGCAACCTTGGCTGTTGAATAGAATTTGATTGCAGGCCATGGATGGCCAAACAACTTTCAAAAGATAGTGTGTTTGAGGACCAAATGCACAGGTCTTGTTTTGGTATAATTAGGTACAGTGTCTAATTTGGTCCTATAACAATGTTATCCTCAGAAAATCAAGTGTATGTTGCTATCTTCAGAAGATAGCAGTATGTTTGTTATAGTGCTTCTGTGTTTCTTTGAGGCAGAGAGAGCAATATTTTGTGGTGCATAAGGTACTGATGGCTCTTGCATATTGCTTTTGTTATTTATGTTTATGAAAAACAATAATACTAACTAGGAAATGTTAATTATTATGCTTCACAAAATTGATTGCATCATCAGGGTATGATATAAATACCCAACTGGGCACTGATAGTACTAGAACCAAATTATATGTAGAGCCTTAGTACACATTTCACAGTTGTTCAACAGCTCAAAGGCCAACTACCATTGAACTGCTGGATCGGATCTGGCCTGCAGGTTGGCTATTGAGAATTCCTGGTCTTCGGAAAACTGTGTTTTCAATTTTTTTGGCATATAGTAGTCCAACGCACACACTCCCCTCTTACTCACAATACACAGACTTCTTACTCTTTCCCCCATCCCTCTCTCTGTCATAAAAGTGTTTTCGTCATATGTTTGCAGTTTCATAGTTATTTTTAGAATGTAGGAAGAAAGTTGAAACAATTTAACGGCCAGGAAAAATGGGTTATTGAAGTGTACTTGTGCCTGAGATATGCCTATCAAAGTAATGAAGAGTAATGAAGTGAGCTTCGAAGAACTGGAACGTGGGCACCAAGCTTAAGGCCCTGCAGCAATGCAAGACGTTTCATCAGAAACAAAATATCCATTAAAACATACAGCAATTTTTGTAGTGTTCAATTTTCACTCTTTGGTGATTGTTTACCAAATAGTATTTTAAATTTTGTTCATTTTAAACCCAAAAATGGAAATTTGAATATAATAATATTAATAAAAAATGCTGACTTTCGCCAATGGAGTGAACTTTGAAAGTACTAAGAATTCCAGAATGCTGACAAGGTGTTAAAACATCCATGTTAAGGAAGAAATATACTGTATCAATTGAGTAAGTGTTGAAGGATTTAAGGTGAATGTTCTGATAATGTACCGATTTTACAATATATTGTACTGTAATGGGCTATTCCAGTTACAATCAATATACCCCCTGTGGAAGACATGACCTTAATCTCTCACACAGGGAGTGTATATTTCAAATGGAGGCACCCTTTTAGGTAACCTTAATTGAAATTCACACTCCCTGTGTGGACGATTAAGGTCATGTCTTGCATAGGGGACGTAAAGATTTCACCTGGAATAGCCCGATAATTAGAGGTTCCGAGAAACACTCCATGGTGTTTTGTGAACAGGATGCCAGCTAAGTTGGCACTTCCTTGCATGGGTAGTAGAAATAGTAGGCAAGGTTTTGAGGATATATTATTCGGCTTTCTGCTTGTTTAATTTTGGTTTATAGCTTAGCTGATGTTTCTTGTGCTCCAGTTTCCAAATAAGTAATGAAAACAGTATTTGATGGCCCATGAAGCAAAATAATAATGTTGTACCATTAACCTGCTGATCTTAAAAGTACAAATAAATTTATCGTGTCTGTGACAACTTGCGGGCATTTTAAATATTTCATGTAATAGATGATGAGCAATATCAGCTCTGTTTGAATTCATAGTAAAGGAAGTTTCATAATGTAATGTTGAAAAGTGGATCAGAGCCTGAGAAGAAAAAACAGTTTCACTAGTTACAGGGAAAATACAACTGTTTGTGATGTGTTCAATTCCAAATCTTCTTCTTGAGTTAAAATTTGTTTTCAGGTTTCTTCTGATGCCAATAATCTATCATCAGAAAATTCTGAAATTAGGGACATTAGATTGTATTGTTTAAGTGCTAGAAACCACATCTCAAAATGTATCGCAAATTTTGAAGACATCGTTGGAACTGATCGCAAGTCATATGATGATGTGATTTTGAAAAAATGTGAAAATCTTAGTACTAGTATCCTACACATGTAGCATTGAAAATGTTGTAAGCTGCTATATTCAGATGACCAGGTGTATGCTGCTATCTTCAGGAGATAGCAATGCTTCTGTAATAGTGATTCTGTGTTTCTTTGAAGCAGTGAGATCAGTATTTTGCAGACTGATTCAAGTGTATGCTGCTATCTTCAGAAGATAGCAGTAAGATTCTACAGTGCTTCTGTGTTTCTTTGAGACAGTGAGATCAATATTCTGGTGACTGATTCAAGTGTATGCTGCTATCTTCCGAAGATAGCAGCAGTGTTCGATTTTCATCTATTTTTTTGTGTAGCAAAAATTGCTACTCACTTTCAGATTTGAGTAGCAATTCCAAAATTTTGAGTAGCAGTTTGTTTTCACCATATTTTATCGATTTTTTGTATTTTCTTATCTTCTCACAGATTACTCAATCCCAGTACTCAATGCTTAAAAAAATGTTATGCAACTGCAGTGTTGCAGACCGAATGTGGTTCAAAATTCGGCACCTAAACTTCTTAAGCTGATTATTGTGTGCCCTTTCTAAACGCAAATTTTCCTTCAGTAATCAAGAGAAGTCCTACATTTTTGAGTAGAGGAAACTCGCTAATTTATTAGCTGAAGCATTAAAATAATGTGAGGAATCTATGAAATCCTAAAAATCTTGTATAATTTTGGAAGATTGTCACCAAGGACACATGATATTTCCATCTCACCACTGAACTATACACCATATAAACAGTGCTACTTCTATGACGTCCATAAAATTAATATGCACGCTTTTAGTTATCTGGTAATACATGGAAGTTTGTAACACAACACGAAATTTGCATACAAGGGAGGATACTGTATTTAGTTTAATGGCGTAAACATCACGATTTAGGGACTTTTGAGTCATATTTTTGTGGATTATTTTCTTGGAAATAGAATTTATGGAACATTTTTGACTTCGACAAATGGCAACTTGCAAATGATGGTATATTAGCGTGGTTCACGATCGCAAGTACAGGCATTTTTCCCCAATTTTTTGGGATTGCATTTTTTGCTACTGGTCTGTGTAGTTGAGTAGCAGTTTTTAAAAAATGACTCGCATTTTGCGATGCGAATCCAGGTAAATCGAACACTGGATAGCAGTGCTTCTGCTATAGTGATTCTGTGTTTCCTTTAAGCAGTGAGGTTAGTATTTTGCAGACAGATTCAAGTGTATGCTACTATTCTCAGAAGATCAAGTGTATGCTGCTATCTTCAGAAGATAACAGTATTGATAATATAGCCTATAGTGCTTCTGTGTTTCTTTGAGACAATGACATCAGTATTCTGCAGACTGATTCAAGTGTATACTGTTATCCTCAGAAAATCAAGTGTATGTTGCTATCTTCTGAAGATAGCAGTGTTTCTTTCTGTAATAGTATGTATGTGTTTTGAGGCAGTGAGATCAGTATTTGCAAACTGGTGCAAACAAGTGTATGATGCTATCTTCAGAAGATCAAGTTTACATGCTGCTATCTTCAGAAGATTAGCAGTATATCTGCTACAGTGCTTCTGTGTTTCTTTGAGGCAGAGAGATCAAT
Source organism: Amphiura filiformis (assembly GCF_039555335.1). Taxonomy (NCBI): domain Eukaryota; kingdom Metazoa; phylum Echinodermata; class Ophiuroidea; order Amphilepidida; family Amphiuridae; genus Amphiura; species Amphiura filiformis. The sequence goes on from NW_027305502.1 coordinate 627,633, forward strand.
ATTTTGTGGACTGAGTCATGTGTATGATGCTATCCTCAGAAGATCAAGTATATACTGCTATCTTCAGAAGATAGCCGTGCTTCTGTTTCAGTGGTTCTGTTTCTTTGAGACAGTGAGATCAGTATTTTGCAGAGTAATTCAAGAGTATGTTGCTATCCTCAGAAGATAAAGTATATGCTGCTATCTTCAGAAGATAGCAATGCTTTGGCTGTAGTGCTTCTTTGAGGCAGTGAGATCAGTATTTTGAAGCCTGATTCAAGTGTTTGCTGCTATCTTCAGAAGATCAAGTGTATGCTGCTATCTTCAGAAGATAGCAGCTGATGCTATAGTACATCTGTGTTTCTTTGAGATAGTGAGATCATTATTTTGTGGACTGATTCAAGTTTATGCTGCTATCTTCAGAAGATCAAGTAATGTGCTATCTTCAGAAGATAACAGTGCTTCTGTTAGTGCTTTTGTGCTGCTTAAGGTGGCTGTGTACTCTCAGACATGCATGTAGTAAAAGTGCAATAACTTTGTAATTATTCGCGCAAGACATACAAAAGTATACATTTTTATAAAGGCAAGACATCAATAAATCTTAATATAAATACAGATTTGGGGTAAAAACAACAATTATGAAGAAAATCACAAAAAGTGAGTTTTTGGCAATATTTGTTAGGTACATCATAACAAAAAACACTCTTTCCAAAATATTTTATTTTGTTTTTAGCTCAATCTTGAGGCTCCATTCCAAAAACGGTTTTTTATTTTTTGATATTGGTCTTAGTTTTAGAGATATTTACCATATAAGGCATCAAATTGAACTTTTTAAAATTCACAAACGCCTATTTGCACAAAATGATGCCTAAAATTGGAAATAGACCAAAATATAAAAGATGAGAAACCGTTTCTTGAGTCGATCATGCTTTTTACGATGATCATATTTGCTTACCTATAGATGCTGTATTTATTGAGTTATCGTGTACCTAAATCGTCATTTTACCGAGAAAATGAACATTGAAATAATGGCCGTTGAAGTTTAAGGTGGTCACATTTTGCCCTTTCATCGAATCTCACGGGAGAATGCGGCAGTTTTCGTGTTTCTACCTTATATTACGTGAACATCGGGTAAATCCACAGCCCGTTGAGAAGTTTGAGCGAAATCCATTCATAACTTGATATTCAAATCGAGGAGAGAACTTGAAAAAACCCACATTTTATTAGCTAAAACGGAGCCATTTGACCACTTGAGCCCAAAGGATGCGCCACGCATGCAGATAAGCGTCACAGCGTATCGTAAGCGTATCTGTCTTGTTAACAAATTGCGCGATACGCAGCGCGATGCGTTGTTGCGCGCGTGTACCTCGCTGATACAACAAAGATTTTCTCTCTTTTAAAATTGCAAACACGAATGAAATAGTGAAATAAAATCCATAAAATACCGCAGTTGGAGTTTATAAATCTGGATTTTCTTTCCTTGTATTTATAAAAAACATAACAAAGTAACAAATATCAAAAAATCTCAAATTTTGCGAAAGAAACAACGTCTTGAGTACACAGCCGCGTTAAAGGCAATGAGATCAGTATTTTGCAGACTGGTTCAAGTGTATGCTACTATTTACAGAAGTCAGAAGATCAAGTGTATGCTGCTACCTTTAGAAGATAGCAGAGTTACCAAGCACAACTTAAGTTAAGTGATTTGCACTCGAATTAGCTAAATATTAGAAATACAAGCAAAATACAGGTGTATGTATTTGCTTCTGAAATTACTGCTAATCCAAAGCACAGGCACTCTCTACAACTGTAAGAACATTTTTATGCTGTTTGCTACATAATATCTAAAATTTAAGTGATGAGTATTTACCCATGTTTTCTCAACTAAGTGAATGCTATTATCAGAAAATCGGTCCTCTTGCCACATTTGTTTTTCACCCTTTTTGTCTGCTTCTTCTTTACCAGTATGGATTTTGAAAATTCCTTTAGAAAATTGTGCTTCTTCCCCCATGCTAAATTGTTCAAGTTTATACTTCAATACAACAATTTTCAAAATAATTCCCACTGCTGATTGTAAGACATGCATTTTGACGGAATGTTGTTATCAGACATTTTAAATTTGCACATTCTACCATCTTCTGTACAAAGTGACTCTGAACATTTGCCAATTTGCAAAGGGCTTTACCCAAAAATACAGTCATTTTTAAATTTGAAGAATCTTGTTTCCCTTGATAATGGGCTATTCCTGTTGAAATCCATACACCCCCTATGGAAGACATGACCTTAAACTGCCACACAGGGGGTGTATATTTCAAATGGAGTCGCTCATTCAAGTAACTCCATATGAAATTTACACTCCATGTGTGGAAGATTAAGGTCTTGTCTTCCACAGGAGGTGTATGAATTTCAACTGGAATAACTCAGTATTGTTTGGATACAAGATATGGATACTATCAACTTTAATAGGCCTAAAAAATATGTTTGATTGGCATAACAAAAAAGAATTTAGGGTAAGTAGGGATTTTTTTTTTTTACTTTTAAAGCTTGAAATTGCGTTTGATAAAGGCCTTGGAACTTTTTTTTTTCTAAATTAGATTAAATTTTTTTACTTTTTTAAACTTTTTATTATTTTTAGTCAGGGTCGGGCCTATGGTTGGTCGGGTTGGCGCCAATCAAACAACTTTTATAAGGCCTAAATATAACATCTTCATGTAGCGGATGATGGCCCTGCACATCATTATTTCCTCTAAAGAGTTTTTCTGTTTCTTTTTTTTTAAATATACTGCTCTATTGTTCAAAGTCATTGAATAAGTATATGGAATCCAAGCTGTTTAATTGTAGACACTACTAGTAATTTTTGAACATTTCATATTTTCCCTTAATTACTCAAGTTAATTTATAAAGACATTTTTCCATGCAAGATGTTGTAAAAAAAATCAGTAACCTTAATTTAAGTAAAATGTTTATATTGCCCATTCTTTTTTCTCCTAATGACTGCATCAAGTAATGTAACAAACAAATAACGGTATATTGAAATATCTTTTAAGGTCATTTAAATACAACTTACTGGATATAGTAGCTTTTACTAAATATCCTTGTAACATTGTACATGAATACCTACACATACAGTCAAGCCCTGTTTGAAGAGCACTAATTTGATGATCAATATAGGCTTTTTGCTCATTATTTGTGCATTAATGACCACATTTGTCATCTCGGCAATGGCTCCATTCATGGGCATGCAATTAGTTCTAACGTATTCATGAGATAAAATGCATGTGATCAATCGTTTTAGAAAAAGTAACCCACTTAAAATTTATGATTATGGTCTTGCTTTTGAAATTTTGCTAGCTTACGACAAGCCTAATTTTGTTTTAGTTGATTCGATGTATTGTAGTCTCGGCATTTGTTGACGTCATTCCAATGCATAAAATATGTCCCGAGTTAATTATGGGTGGATGCCAAACATTGGGATATTCCAGTTGAAATACATACACCCCCTGTGGAAGATGTGACCTTAATCTCCTACACAAGGGGTGTATATTTCAAATGGAATCACCCTTTCAGGTAGACTATATTGTAGTCCCATTTGAAATTCACACTCCCTGTGTGGAAGATGAAAGTTATGTCTTCCATAGGGGGTGTATGGATTTCAACTGGAATAACCCATTTTGGAGCAGAAGACACTGAATGGGTGACCCCATTTGAAAAATGACACTCCCTGTGTGGAAGATGAAAGTTATATCTTCCATAGAGGGTGTATGGATTTCAACTGGAATAACCCATTTTGGAGCAGACGACACTGAAAGGGTGGTCCAATTTGAAATTCACACTCCCTGCGTGAGATATTAAGGTTATGTCTTCCATAAGGGGTGTATGGATTTCAACTGGAATAGCCCATTTAGGGAAACAAAAAATCAACAGGTGTATCGCTGAAAGCACTTTCAGAAATTAAATTAAGTTGCTGAGGCACAAAGTGGTATCGCATCACAGTTTTGTAACACCAGAATGAAATAGCGAGATGTTTATCATGTACAGGCTTCGATGTTAATTTTGTGTTCGTATGGAGATGCCAGTCTTCAGAACATTTCCTGATTTCAGGACATTTTGATCAGATGATCCTGTTCAGAAGTGGAGGCAAAGGTACATTGGACATGTTCAGGAATTTTCAGTCATGTTTATGAATTTTTCAGGATTTATTACAACAATGACTGACATCTCTACTTCGCATTTTTTTCTAAATAGACAAATAAATGTCAATAAAAAATAAGATAAATTAATATTAGCTGATTGATTTTAAACGAAAATATAGTTATGTTGTATCGACATCTGGTCTCCTATGTTACATGTTAGAACAAAAAAGAAATGGTGTATACTTCATGTTTATGTAATATGTATTCCTCTCTCTTTTGACTTGCAATAGACTTTAAAGACTTCTTGCAGCAAGGAAAAAAGCAATCAATAAAGTCCTCAATCGACATATCGTGTACAAATTGAATCTTGCTTTAATGGTAAGACATGTGTCAAATGGTTTAGATTGTTTTACAGCAAGCCGTCCACCAATCCTGATGTGACACTTAAAAGCTGCGGACCAATGAAGCACTTTGATGCAAATGATCTAAAAGCCATGCATTATGTACTATATATCCATCAGGCTTTTTGACAATGCAGGAGACGTCAGACTCTCTCTCCCTACTAAAAGATTAAACACACTTCACTGACTCGCTACCTCGCGGCATGCCAGCGCAGGTTGCCATCGACCAATCATGGACTGACAAGTTGAATCCACAAGCCAGTTGTAAAATGTATTATGAGAAAGAAAAGAAATGAAAATGATTTTTTGATATTGTTCAGGTATTGCAAGCTCAATTGAGCAGCAAGCTTCCATGGCAACCAGCGGAGGAGAATGAGTAAAAGAATGCAAAGAGCTAGCGAGTGAGAGAGAGAAATGATAATATTCTATTTTATGCGCACTAATGAGAACTTTATTACTCCCAAGGAAAGAAGATGTTTTTCCATGCAGAAAATGCAACGTAACAAAATTAGGAAAAAAAGGAGAAAATAAAACAGAAAGGATGGTAGCAGCCCAATAATAAAGCTGAATCTTTTGAAAGAAAACAGCTAAGCGTGTAGAAGTCGTGATGTTGTGTATTATTGACTTTTCTTAATGGATCTGGGCTACCTCACCAGAATTGCTGGTATATAGCAAAACTGTGGAATCAAGATGACATTGCTGCGCTGTAGTGTGGTTTTAAATTATAGCCAGTAGCTTCTAGATGAATTTGACCCTGTTATGGATACTGTTAATGCTTCCTCTCTATACCTATTCAAGAGACTTAAAAAATCCTGATAACGTCACATTGAATCGGTGAATCTATAAAGCATGGTCTGCCCTTGAAGTAAAAAAACTATAATAGTCAGATGAAGTCCATTACAGTAATGATGGGGAAAAATAATAATAATTACAGTGGGACCTCATCAAATGAAATTTTTATGAGCGAACTGTCTGTTGTATGCGAACCTTGGATAATTGCCTATTGGTTCCAAAAACGCAGATAAAGAGTTTGTATTCCCTGGCGTACAGTGTGTGGATTGCGGATACGGCCCGAGACTTGTGCTTTATGACATGAGATAAGAACATGTTGAGCGTAGTGTAGAGAATAATGTTCATATATGGTAATAAAAAAAGCCAATCTTGTGGGGATTTAGGAATAGTTGATTTAGCCTTGATATTATCTATAATATTGTTTACAGCACGCAATAAAAGCAAATAATAGGAAATTTAATTCTGATTTTTGATGTTGTCTGTGAAGCTTTTTGGTTCTATCGTGACTGAATGTTAACAAAGTCAGTCTTGTATCAGACAGATATGTTTGTTATCATAATTTGATTCATATTGGGCTATTCCATTTGAAATCTACACTACCCCTGGAAATATCTTCCACAGGAGGAGTAGGAATTTCAAAGGGAATGAACACATGCTAGGCAGCTCTATTTGAAACTCATACACCCTCTGTAGAAGATTCAGTTTGAATCTTTCTCAGAGGGTGTATATGAAATTTAAATGGAGCTGCCTAATATGTTCATTCCATTTGAAATTCACACTCCCCCTATGGAAGATATTTCCAGAATTTTCCAGAAATCCCAGTATGCACAACAAAACAGTGTACAAGTTTCTTTCATTTCAGAAAAAGGGGAGTTTTCATGACGGTAATTTAATTTTAGTTATTAAAATAATATTTAACTGAATAAGAATGATAACAAACGATAGGAATTTTTTTTTTACTATCATCTACCGTGTGATAGACAACAGGCAGGTCCAATATTTTAACGTAGTGGATACCGGGTGCGATGGCATCCACTACTCAAAATATTGGACCTGCCTGTCATCTATCACACAGTAGAGGATAGTAAAAACAAATATTCCTATCATTATTATTCTCTAAAAGTACAGTAATTGCTTCATGTTTAACAAGTGTGAAATTAAAGTACAAAAGATCACATTATACTAGACACAAAATTCCAGTGTGCAAATTCAATTCTATTATGTTTGCATGCTTGAAAGCAAGAAAAAAATATCGACCCAGAGTTTGTGTACTTTTTGTGTGCATACCTTCATTGCAACCCAGAATTTATCAGTCTATTAAAGCGGGCCCCTATCTTGATGTATTCTCTGTCCAGGCAATAGGCCAGTCTGTTGACCTAGAATTATGAATAAATAAAATGCAAACATTTGTTCCTCGAGGTTGTGGTGTCGACGAAATGAAAAAGCCAACCAATGTACACATCAACGGACTGATTGGAATGGAGTGTGTAACTGTCATCGGAAATGACCACGAGGCACTCGCTATCTATTATATCATGAGCTGCCTGTGTGTGTGTGTGTGAAAAAATGATGACTTGAAGTAGGGCGCTTTTAAATTATCTCTAGCTAGGCTAGCTAGCTTGCTGTTTCCAAAATAATACGCACTGAATTTTTGATAGTTTAAGAAAATACAAAAGAAGATACCATTTTGTAATAGTACAGGAAATCAACCCATGAAAGTTTAATTTCAATATAAATTTAGAAAAAAGGGAAATATATATTTTTGCATAAAAACATCAAAGTAATATTTAAAGACTTTGCACAAGTCTAAGCATTCAAAATCTTGAGCACAGGCTTAAAATATTACATTTATTTTTAATCTTATGTTTTAGCTCTTGTTTTTGGTTCAAATTTAAAGAGAAAAGGAAACCTATATTAAATACCAGAAGTTTGAATACACCCCTGTGGTAAATTTGTGACTATTTTTGCATTTTTCTCACAAATTAATAACACACTGGTAACAAAAGTTATGTATATTATTGGGGCAAGGAATCCAATTATTACACTGAAATTTCAGTGAATCAAGTCACACTGTTCAGTAAATATGATAGGAAATGAGGTACATCCTAGTGGTACCTCATTTTCTATCACAAGTATTGAATTGCTTGTCTTGGGTCACTGAAATTCCAGTGTAGTAATTGAATTCCTTGCCCCTATAATATACATAACTTTTGGTACCATGGTGTTATTAGTTTTTGAGAAAAATGCAAAAATAGTCACAAATTTATTGAGGGGTTAGTACCCCCTTAAATTAAATCCATAGTCTTGTATGTTGTAATGTAAATCTTTGAGCTTAACTTTTTGAAGTGGAGGAGACACTAAATTGGATTGCATACCTGGGGGACATCAATCCTGGGGGGACATGAAGATGTAACCCCCCTCCCCACACACACACATTTTGTCAAAATTACCCATTTTTTTCTTCTTCTCAGCCACTTTTTCGACAATTCAGGCCAAATGCCCCCAACTTTTCACGATGGATTGACGCACTGATAATATTGTCATATTTGAATACATATGAAGTCTTACAAAAGGACAGTCTGTTCAAATTTCGCATATCAACCAGCACAAACGTGACATATTTTGATCAATCTCCGTTTCAACTCCATAGATTTGGAGTCTTTGGAGACTCAGGCTTTTTATTTATATGGTGTAATACATCACCGACTGACAGCAAGTCTATTCAAATGTATCATGTCTCCCTTCACAAATATATATTTTCATATTTTGATCAATTTCCATTTTAAAATCCATGGGACATTTTGTTTCTCTTTCCTTTCTTTGCACATAGATTTCCCGTAGGAGCCTGGACACAGTGTTTGTTTGAACCCGTTTTATCCCAACTATACCTGGTAAGTAGAACATGTATACTACACGAGTATGATGTTGTAACAAGTTTTTGTATAGATCTCTAGCTAAGTAGGCTTGCAACAGTGTGAAGTCATAAATTATGCTTGCATAGCTGGTTAGGGATTCTATGAGAAAGTACAAACTGTCGACATTTCAAGTAGCATCAATTTTTAACGCAACTTTCTGAGTTGCGAAGCGAATAAAATGGGTCAGAAATTGGAGCTTTGACGTTACTAGTAGCTTGATAACTTTCTTGTAATGGTGACTTACCGCCTAAGCTGCTCAAATACTCAGGGATGGTATTGGAATAAAGGGATTTTTTTTCGCAGAGTAAGCTAGGTGTAAGGTAGGAAAGTCCTGTATCAATTGTGGCACACCACCACTTGGGAGAGTCTGTGAGACAAGTTGTGACTTTGAGATTAAGGTAGGTTTCCACACCACCAGTGCATAAACCAGTGTGATTTCCCTATACGGCAGACTGCATATATGTGACACAATCTGGTCCATGAAGGCTTAAATATGGAGGAAACAAATAATAAAATACATAAGGAAATAGAAATCACAGAACTTCAGAACCAAGTATGCAAGACCTTTTGTGTTTTCAGTGTATGATAGCCTAATGTTTGTATAATGTAATAACTATAAAATGACTCCTTTCGCCTCCATGGAGCAGATCGTGTCACATATGTTCAGGGGTGGTGTTTTGCCTAAAGTATGTACATGTATGGTATGTAACTTTTCACCCAAACTGAGTGAGGGCAAGGCTTGTAAATTTTTAGACAATAAACGATAGGAATTTTTGTTTTTACTATCCTCTACCATGTAATAGACGACAGGCAGATCCAATATTTTAAGTAGTGGATGGCGGCACTAGTCTACGCATACAAAGCGATACATACGCGCACCTCTACAAGCGTGTTACGCATTATCAACACTCGTGATGACGTGGGGTCATCTACGGCCTGATAGTCGCCACCCGTAACGATGCGATTGTCCAATCAGATTATGTGTCTACTAACTAGACCACTCCCACTGACTAAGAATAAATAATGACCTTTGGGTACAGAACAGCTGGTTTTTGTACCCGGGTATCACAAATTTCGAGCAGGACTTTATTTTCTGGGTATTACTTCCAAGTTCCAGTCTTAATGTAACTTGTGTTTCTATGGCTAGTGAAAACCCAACAGGTTATCCTGCAGATAGATTTTTTCTAAAACTTTTGTCTGATCCATTTCCCATGGACTTTACAAGGTTGGCACACCATTTCATGTCATCAGGGGGTAAGGGGTGTAGCAATCAGTGTGTGAAAATGGGTTCTTTTTGAGAAAGAATGAGAAACATCCTCATTTAGGGGTCTTCAAACGCTGATTTTCAAGAAAAAAAGGTGTTGTTTTCAAGCTATTTGAACACCTGTTTTAGGGACTCTAATTTTGTGTGAAATTGCACATCCTTGTTACGTTTTTTTTCCTTTTGATGAAAAGACCAAAACTTGATTAAGGGGTATTTTAGTGGTTGGTCTTGCAGGTTTACACTATTATGGTTGAGTGATCCTCCTCCCAGACATGTCATACTTGGTCAAGGGGAGAAATTGTATAGAATCAATCACTCTAGTAAAAACATTGCAATTGGTACATGGTTCAGCCTATATGCGTTAACTTACTGTTTTATTCGCTAGTGGTGTGAGTAGTTTCTTGCAGGTCTAACAGCAGTGTGATATTATAGAAACTTGTCATTTTGGGAGATGCTTACTTGAGTTCTCTTTCAAATGGAACACAGAATATGCGTTGGGCTATTCCAGTTGAAATCCATACTCCGCTATCGAAGACATGACTTCAGAGATATCACTTTTCAGGTTTTAGCCTGAATTCAGATTTTTGCAAGTCCAAATTCACACATTTATTGATTTGTTTTCAGCCCGTTTTGGGGCTTTTTGGTCTGCATTCACATGCTTTTTCAGGTTTTTCTCACCAGTTTCAGGTTTTTTGAGTGAAACTGAGTGGCATTTCTATGACCGTAATCTTGCAGATTTCAAGTGGAGTCACCCATTCAGGTAACCCAATTTGAAATTCACACTCCCTCTGTGGAAGATTAGGGTCATGTCAACCATAGGGGGTATATGGATTTCAACTTGGATAGCCTATTCATCTATGTAGGTGATAACTTATGCATAAATACAGGCCTAGATTTCAAATTGAGCAAAATGATAAGCTCTTGCAGCATCAAGATGGGTGCCATTTCCCTTGCTCTGAAGCTTACATAATATATGTGGACACCATTTTCCACACATGGATGTATCTAGTTATGAATCATTTTATTTTCCCCCTTTTGTATATATGCAGAACATACACCAACTAAAACTAGCGCATGAAGTAACTGATATTTATAGGAAAAAATCAGCATGTTAAAAATGTCTTGCATAGGGTGTGTCCTGTCATGTCAAATATCGTTAAACATTCTTTAGTAATCTTTCTTTTGCAATACAATTGATTGAAATAAAATATATCTTACGTAACTATCTGTAAGACTACTCCATTAGAAGAACATAATTTGTGACAAGGTGAGTTTTGCAACATGAAACTTGAATTTGAACTGCTTTTAAGGCAAAAAAGTGCATCAAAGAACTGGCGAAGATGTTAGAAATCCAATGCGCAATGTGTGTTTTAAATTTCCTCTCTATTTTCCCCCACGACTTATCAGGGATGCAATTTTGTTGCAGCTGAGTAAATTTTGATTATCAGCACAGAATTTTGCTAACTACCAACATGTTGTTTACAAAAATTTTTACACAAATCAGTGTTGATTCTCGAAAAACAAATTTAGGACAATCATTGCAAGAAATGATTCCCTGATTTTCATCAAAATTGCATCCCTAAAATTAATAAATAAAATTAAATAAAATTAATTAATAAAATTGCTTATATTCAGTCAAAATAAGCTTGAGATGCTCAAAACTTTCAAACCTTACATTCTTATAAATATAACGAAATATTTGCACTAATATGTTCCAGATACGGTGACACCTTGTGACGTCACACTGGACAAATTCCATCCACTGTCAGGGGGTTTGTGGGTGTGCATGTAATGGTGCAAATAAACCTGTAATCATCCAGCAATGATTTGCTAAGAATTGAACAGGGCACCTGTCTCATCAAATCACTCTTAATACCACAAAAGTGACAAGAGGTGTTATCGAAGTTTGAACAGATGATAATTGAAAGTGTTATTCACACAGTTCTAAAGTTTGTTCGGCTTATATAAGGCAGAAATTATTCGGCTTTTGTTACTGCGTGTGTCAATAAAGTCCCAACTCATGCTCGCGTAAATTCACATAAGCGTGCGCCAGTCCCACATTACGCAATGCACAACTAGCGTAAGCATTGCGCCCAACTGGGTGCATGTGATTCTATATCAATACACGGTGTTATGAGTCTTATTTTTTCCGCCTTATATAAACTGAAAGCAAATGCTTTTAAAACATACTTTTACCCTAACATTTTTGTTTTAAAAAATGAAAGAAAAAAAATGAGCAAGGTGGAAAAATTAATTTGGCCAATTTCTCTGAGACAAATATGCACTGCCAAACGAACGCACACAGCAGCTTTGAGACATTTGCTTTTGCATCCCAGATATTGGTCTAAGAAGAAAAGGAAGTTATTTTACAGTCTGGTTTACACCACCGTGACATGTCGGGTTATCAATCTATCAGCCGTGAATTGATCGTTTGATACTGCAGAGTGAGGTGTTGAGATATTAACACCATGCAGTGGAGTGTTCGTGTAAACATCCTGCCATCCCTATTGAGCTATTCCAGTTGAAATTCATACACCCCCTGTGGAAGACATGACCTTAATTTTCTACACAGGGAGTGTGAATTTCAAATGGGGTTACCTGATAACATATTGTCTATGGAGTAGTGTAATACACATAATCGTGCATAACTCGCAAACGCTAAATCGGAATCAACTGAAATTTTGGGAATACATTTTTTTTCGTGGATATCTACTGAAAAATGTCACAAAAAGAGGATGCTATGATCACAAAATACTCCTTTAAAACATACTTTTACCGTGACATTTTTGTTTTAAAAAATCAAAGAAAAAAAATGAGTGAGGTGGAAAAATTAATTTGGCCAATTTCTTAGAGATAAATGTGCACTGTAAGACGAGCACACACAGCAGCTTTGAGACATTTGCTTTTGCATCCCAGATATTGGTCTAAGAAGAAAAGGAAGTTATTTTACAGTCTGGTTTGTACCACCATGACATGTCGGGTTATCAATCTATCAGCCGTGAATTGATCGTTTGATACTGCAGAGTGAGGTGTTGAGATATTAACACCATGCAGTGGAGTGTTTGTGTAAACATCCTGCCATCCCTATTGAGCTATTCCAGTTGAAATTCATACACCACCTGTGGAAGACATGACCTTAATTTTCTACACAGGGAGTGTCAATTTCAAATGTAATTACCTGATATGGGTGACTCCATAATGAAATCTACACCCCCTGTGTGTGAGATTAAGGTTATATCTTCCATAGGGGGGGTGTATGGATTTCCACAGCAATACCGTAGACTCAAAGTGATGAGGATGACATCGTAGAGGGAAGTCAGAGTGAATATCGCAATTAAAAAAGTGAGCGTGGCGAAACCAATGGCTACTAAAAGCACTTGGTTTTTAATATTTAATCTATTTGGCTTGTCAGCGTTTTGTTCTGCCTACGGATCGCGGTGAGGTATTGTTTTCAGCGAAACCAAATTAAAATTGCATTTTTCATGCGTCGTAAATCCACATTCAGGAGTTGACTCGTTTCCAAGTACCTGGAAATAAAGATTCTTCTCGTATAGTAAATAGAAAATGTGTTCCAGTTTACTGCATTCATTGTATGCATTATGCATGTATACATTCTATTTGATTAAAAAGGGAGGCCGTTTTAACCTAATTGTTGGAGTGAACATGATGAAGTACGATTATCTTAAGTTTCCTTTTGCGACTATAATGCATACATTTATTGTATTAGTGTACAGGTACACAAGCCTTTTCTTTCTTTGAGTAAATTCTATCGAATGATCAGAAGTACATCATAACCTTCATTGTTGCAGATAACAAAAATATATAAATCAGGCCAAAATCAAGTTTCCAATAAAAGTGTTAACCATGGAAGGGAAAGAAGGAAGGAAGGAAGGAAGAGAGAAGATGAACAAAGAAATTGTTTGTTTCTGTTGGGATTCAAACCCGAGACCCCTCACATGTCAAGCACTTGATCAGCTTCCGGTAGCCGCAAGTGTTTCACTGGCCTAGCCAAAAAAACTGTGCATATATGACTTGGGGTGATTGCATCATTGCATCACACAGGATGCATGTATGCATGTTTTCTTAAATGCACAACTTTTTACTATGAAAGCACAGAAGTCCGGAAAGCAATTCCTGTCACACGCAAATCATCGTGAGGGCACGTCAGTACACAGAAAGTTGTTACCATGCTTGTTTCCACATGGTACATATTTTCACACCTTTACCCGGCATTTGCCGGGTAACAGATTAATAAAAAAGCAAACTGAAACAGCATCACCCGGCACATTTCCACAGATGGTATACCCTATGATGCGGAAAACGGTGCTCTGAGGAAACACACAGATAGAGACTTACGTTATTACTGAGACTAGTCATGAAGTGTTTATCCTAGGAATCAAACTTAAAATCAAAGTGAAATGGGCCCTACAAATATCCGGATGATTTTCAAGTCAATGCGTAAAGCTACGAAATATGAACCAAGACTAGTACAAATCTTATGTTTTGCACGATCTGAATTAAATTTTAAAACAAAAATCCGCAAGATGATGTAATTGAGCGGAAAGAAGATGTCGTAATTTTAATTTGCAGTATCGTAATATAACTTAAAAAAGGAGATGCTGTGGCGTTAGTATAAGATGGCCCTAGATCTGCAATGGCTGCCCTTTAAACATTTGACAATTTCTGCTTTCTATTCTTGCTATATTGTATCTGGCAGCTATTGCAGATGGGTATTCATCAAACCCTCGGATGTGATGCACAACCTTAGTCCTGCATCGTTGAAACAAGTTATGAGAGAGACTGGCCAGTAATTAAGATTGATTTGCACTCTGATCTAGCCTCGCAATTTACCGCCGTTGATTTGCTATCTTTTTTTTACTAATATTACCTGGGTTTTGCGATATAAAAGCCTGATCAAAAGTGTCTTCCTGGTAAGGCTGGCATTTTCGGTCGGGTAAACGGGTACCCGCCCGAGATTACATTACCCGGGTAGGAAATACCCTCCCGGCACCAAATTTAAAAATTTTTTTTTTTTTTTTTTTTTTTTTTAAGTTTTTATTTTTTCGGTTTTGTAGTGTCCCTGGACCTAGACCTAATGTTAGGATCATTCATGGTTGACCTAAAAAAAAAAAAAAAAAAAAAAAAAAATTCAAGATATTTTGTTATTTTTAATATGAAAATTGATAATTTGTATTCATGTCATAGTCTATTAATGATTTCAAAATGCATTCAAATTCAATACATTTTGAAATCATTAATAGACTATGACATGAATACAAATTATCAATTTTCATATAAAAAATAACAAAATATCTTGAAATTTTTTTTTTTTTTTTTTTTAGGTCAACCATGAATGATCCTGGCATTTAGGTCTAGGTCCAGAGACACTACAAAACCGAAAAATAAAAAACTTAAAAAAAAAAAAAATTAAAAATTTTTTTTTTTTTTTTTTTTTATTTCGGGTTTGGCCCGGTTACCCGCCTGAAAATTATGGGCGGGTACCCGGGTACAAAATTACCCGAAAATGCCAGGCCTACTTCCTGGTGTGGTTGACGCTCAATATGAATATTTCATTTGCCAATCATGTGAGTAACTCAGATCGCAGATCCAAAGGATCTTTATAAAATTGACCTCTAGTATTTTTTCCAGTAATTGAAACTTACGTGAGTTTTGTTATCAATCTATCCATTAAAAAAATAAAAAGTGTGATGTTTTTATAGTGGTGGTGAGTAATTAATGCCATTTTTGTCTCTTTCGGAACAACAATTACAATCTAAGATGGATTGATCACCATTAAAGTCTGTTAGTAGATATTTGCAAGTTGAACCTTGACCCTTTCTTAGTGCTACTGCTACCTCTGATACAATGCTGAAGCATATTGTAAGATTTGCTGAGGAGGAGACCCAAACATTTCAGATTTTTACACACCTTCATTTCCATTAATCCACTCTCCAGCTTAAACGCAATCACTGATCAACTTCAAACTTGCTATTGTGATAGTAATAGGTGGCCTCATGTGGTGTATAGTTTTGTGGGGCCATCTTTTAAATTATGAACCATGTAATTCTAGTTACACAATTGTATTGTAGTGTATAGTCATAGTGGGATATTTTTGCTGGGTCAATTTTTTTGCAATTTTATCCATTCTTGACAGTTTCATGGGTGTTTAGTTTCGCAGGGTTAAAAATTTGTGGCTGCCTGTTCGACAGCGAAAAGTGTGACAATTAAACCTCGCAAAAATTTCCCACTTACAGTAAAACAAGGCCTCAAGCACTGTATTTGTGATCAAATCCAAGATTTTAAAAGTAAATCCTAGGATCCTGACTCCTGAGATTCAATTCCACCATTCATCCAATCAGATTTGCTGATACAGGCATTCACGGCATAAGCGCTGGAATGAAATTACAATTGTTTTACTTCATTTGTTCCACTCAATATTATTTTTTTAAAGGCACATAGCTGATAGTGCAAACTAAAAACTAACATTTTGTGAGGAAAAAAAATCAGAAATCATGTTTCAGCGGGGAAATTCAGCCAATATTTTATCTTTTTTGTGTGTAACTGTAAACGATCTGAGATAAAATAAAAAAGGGCCACAGGTGTACTGCGTGAACTGGTGAAGTATATTTTAATACACATGCATTTTAACAGGCTGGACAGGAAACATTTATGCGTGTCTTGGTGGTTGTTTCCTGCACTCTTGTTTACTATTGATTTTTTTTTGCGCTTTCTCAAAATCTCACGATGACCTCTTGAATGGGTTTTGCAAATCCCAGCTGAGGTACTAATTTGATGAAAGTTTCAAAACACTGAAAGAAGGATATTGCCCAGGCATTAGAGTTACCTGCAGTGTGTAAAAAGATGGAAATTTCAAAAGAAATTGATTCTGGAGGGAATAATATTCTTTTCTGTGGTTTCATTTGCTGGACTGTCTTGAAATTATTAAATTGAACTTCAAAGTTCACTTGCTACTTACTGAAGAAGTTCACTTGCTACTTATTGAAAAACGTTTATCAAGAAAATTTGTTGTTTACAGGTAGTTTGTTGTACAACTGGAAAGAAAGTACTAAACCATTTTTCACCCTTATGTGGCAGTGACGTCAACATGTTTAGGCAACTGTTTCGCACGCACATATGTGTGGCATCTTTAAGCGAGTGCATGTGTATGCCAGCACTTTGAGCGAGCGCTAACGATTTGAAGGTGCGCCCAATGAAATGCGCACTGATGTCACTGCCACATCAGGGTTGGAATGGGCATAACTCCCATACATTGTGGTTGTATTGGATTTTGAGCAATTTGAGAATTTTAGTTGCCACCCCACCATAACCCTAACCCTAACTTTAATCGTAACCCTAAACCTAAAGCTAATCTAAGTTATTGAGGGGCGGCAGTCATCATAACATCAACATCCACTGACAGTTGAGGTTCATCAGTCTGTCGACCTACATCATTACACCGCTGAGGATGGAGAAAGGTTTCTCTGAAATAATTACATGGTTAAAAAATGTGGAGTGGTGTTGAGCAGTGTTAAATCTTCCTTTGAGAATGTTACAACGTCTTGACATGGATTTGACTGTGGAATATATTCCATATTCTTGGTTAGGGGACAAACCGAAACTTTGATGATGCCCTATAAACAAAAGTTCATTTGTTAGGAAGCTGACCTCCGCCCTCCCTCCCTGAAATGAAAGTGTGATATATATTGAAAATTCTAACCCGAAAGGTAAACTGAGACCAATATTTTCACTAGTTTTGTACAAATGTAATCAGTCTTTATGACCTCCCCATGATGAAAGGACTTTAAAAAAAAATTATATGATGTCATAAAGCTATAGTTTGTTCCGTTATGGTAAAAAGGTTGTTCAGTGTCATTGTCGTTCAACTTTATATAGAATACTGTCCAAATTTGATAATAAAGTCATATGCATCTTTTAAAAATAAGCTATATTTTTTTTTTAATAATGAATTGAATTCAAAATAGAAATGAATTTAATTCAAAAAAGGAAACGACAGCCAACAAAAAAAGCTATATTTTCCCCTGATATCTTAAGTATTTAAATAGAATCAAAGGTAATTCAGGGCCTGAATACTATTGCCAAGGTTGGTCTTTGAAGAATTATATTAAAATAAATTTTCAGCATATAAATAAAGCCTTGAGATTCTGATTTTTAACTTGTTTGCTGCATTTAATAAAATAAAAGCTTACATGTTCTACCCGTCAATACCTTAATATTGAGTTTATTGTCGTCGCTATGGAAACCAGCAGGAAATGTGGGCCGGTTTGGCGGCAATAATTTTGCAATAATTTTCGAAATAGAAAAGAAATGGTGTCCTTGGGAATGGAAAATTAATGTGCAAACTTGTGCATCATTTCAGTAAACCATAATATTGAATGCAAATAAAATTGCTTTGTACACTAAAAGAAATATTATTCAGTCGATTTTTAATGGTTGTAATTTTTTGCTCAGATGGAAGTTAATGTTCAATAAAAACAAATGTAACTCAATATGAAGCGATGTCAAAACTGGAAAGACATAAAGAGGAGTCATGCTTGTAGTAGAAATGATGATATTAAAAAAGCAAGGTAACAATAACCATGGGTTTTCATCAATTATACGACTTGGGGGAAAAATAGCTAGAATCCTTGACATTTCCACAGCTTTAAGTTGTTGTTTAAGTGATGAAAATCCTACCGTTTATATGTTGTCATTCAAGCCTTAGCTATTCATATTGGCATGGGTCCAACGAGATTGGACGTGTATATCAAGAAAAGACTTCTCAAGGTTGGCAAAATCGTGTGTCGCCAGGGACATTATATAACGGTCCTAACCCTCCAGCCGATTGAGCTCTGTTTTTTCACTCTCCCTGACGATCTTTTATTCTGTTGTAAAGGGCCTAAGAATGCTTGAGATAACAATAAAATAAGGTCTCTCCTACCGTCAAATGAATGGTTGGTCTGCAGAACATGGATGTGCGTACCCTAGGGGAAACATTGCTTAAATTAAGTGAATTTGATGTTTTATCGCAGGCTAGGAGTATGTAATTCAAGCTTAAGATCATGTTCTGTGGTCAGTGTTTGCATGCAATGTTGTAGAGTAGGTGATGAAACAGTGAGTAGGCTCTTATAGAAATTTATATAGCAGGGACTCGGGGAGTATGCTCAAGATGATTTAGTTATTTCGTATGAAAAAGGTGTATGGCGCAGACTAAAATAACTTCAGTTTTCATGACAGGAATGTGTTTTTAATAAAAAGGATCTGCAGTCAAGGAGACCTTATATCTGACTCTTGTCCTCTTTGATACTTGGGTTAGTCCAGTTGAAATCCATACATCCCCTATTGAAGACATGTCTTTAATCTCATACACAAGGGCTGTAGATATCAAATGGAGTCACCCATTCAGGTATCCCCATTTTAAATTCACATGCCCTGTGCGGTCATGTCTTCCATAGGGGATATATGGATTCAAATGCATTAGTCCATTTTTCACAGCTCTTGTTCAGAGTCCTGTATTCGGAATTTGCAAAAGAAAACAAAAGGCAAAACAAAATTACAAAACAAGCAAAGTATATCATAATTTTAGACAGAAGGATAGTAAAATTACCAAACAACACAGACCTCCTTGGTTGTAGAGAGGCACTGATGTGCTCCCACTGTGTTTAGTGCTTGGGCTTGAAATTTAGCATATTGAAAGAATGATCTGGATCAGGGGTTTCAAACCTCAATGTTGAAACATGAGCTCTTTTCTTGACAGTGGAGACTCATTGTGACCCCATGTGAAAAATGTGTCACATTATTTCTGGAAAATCTTGCAACATTATGCTTTGAGCCTGATGGGGTTGAAATTAACCATCTGGTTGGGAACTTGCCTTACTTTGAGCTCTGTTGCTTTAGTATACTATCAAGAGCAGTTGCTTTGCGTTTGGTCCAGAACTTTGGGCTTAGCTCGCGCTACTCACTCGCTAAAGTCTGTGGCTAGTTGGGAACCTTCGTTCCATGTATACAGTGAAGAGTTGATACCCCTCTAAAGGTACTCAAGATAATGTTCATTCAGTTAATCCACAATATTAAAAAAGCTTTCTTTTAAAGATCTGCATGACATGATATGAGCTGTCTACACAAGTGTGCTGTCTACTGAAGATAGCACCCACTGTTCACTATGTGCCATAGATGACCTTAAATATGCTTCTTTTTTTTTTAAAGATATTCATGAGATTATGTGCTGTGTGAGCAGCACTATCTACATAACACTTAGTATGCGGTCTACTGCAGATAGCACTAGCTGTTCACATACCATACATGACCTTATATACTATCCTTTGAAGATGTCCATAACATAAACTTGTATAGTTTGCTATCTTCATAAGTGTGTTGTCTACTGAAGATAGTAGCTGTTCACATGTATCTCAATATGCTATCTATCTATTGAAGATTTCTGTGACAGTAAGTATAGCACTGTGCTAACTATCAGTTCGCTGTCTACTGAAGATAGCACCAACTATTCACATGACATGTGCTATCTTGTGAAGATAACAGTACTTAAATAGAATGATCTTTTTTCTTCACTATACTCCCAAAGAATGACCCCAATGCCCGCCAATAAAACACTTTACACATAGGTTTTGCATTGTGCTGGAATTATTTGCATCGGCCACAGCGAATCTTGAGCTCAATGAAGTTTGCTGTCTACTGAAGATAGCACCAACTGTTCACATAACATACATGTGCTATCTTGTGAAGATAACAGTTACTTATAATTAGAATGATCCTTTTTTTATAGACATGACTTATGTGTGTTTATGTTACCAGTTTCAAGACAGGTGGGTCCTATGGTTGCATGTTTGTTTTGTGTATCTTGTCTGTCTGTCTCTGTGTCTGTCTATCTGTTTGTTTGTTTGTTTGTTTGTTTGTTTGTTTGTAGTTTTACAAGTTATCAATTGGAAATCACTTTACTGTTTTACAGTATAGCTCATTTTGATCCACCATTTATATAATAATTGCAGCTAGGCAGCAAAAAAAGAAGATAAAAGCTAAAGAGATTTTTTTATCAGTCAGGAAAAGGAAATGGGAATTGGAACTTGACTAAAAAGATTCAAATAGACGAACAAATGTGTCCATGAATAAGCAGCAGGTGCCAGCCCGCCACTACCGTGAATGTACTTTGCTAATTTACAGTGGAAGCAATCTTCCTATTGCTTCTTATCGTGGCAATTGGGACGGCTAATTCCTATTGGCCTGACCGGAAAAGAAGTCAGGAAGAATTTCAGCGCAAGAGTTATCAGCTAATGTAGGGCTGCTATGAATACGCAATTGTGTTTTTTGTGGCGCAATTTGCGTATTTTGACTTGTGTACAAAACCAATGCATGCATTTATATCTTCAATAGATTATGCAGTGAACACAAGTTACAAATCGGCCCCATTTGGATACAAGCTTGTAATTTTTTGGTAACTTTTTTCCAATTTTTAAAAAATCAACCACAAATAATTGCAGTACTTCACTCTAGGTCAAGGGACTCTCCAAATCCGCAAATTTTTAAAAATTTTTAATTAATTTTTTTTTTTTTAAATGATGGCAGCACTTGATGTGTCCAGGGACACTCCAAATTTGGCGGGAAATCACGGATTTTTGCGTTTTTTTGGAAAATCGGGGTGCGGTTTTTGGCCTCCAAAATCGCGTATTCTTAGCAGCCCTAAGCTAATGTGATGGGGAAAGTTGCCTGTTGATCAATTGAGAGATTGCAAGTTTTCAACTCAAATGCAAACCTTGTGAAACGCCAATTGAAGATGACTCTAAACTTGACTGTGTCACTGATTTTCAATTAACTGTAACTGGGTATGCATCAGGTTTTAAATCGGGTGTTTGAGATGAACGCTGTAATCTCTCAATTATGTCATTCTTAACCCCGATGGTCCCCTGTGTTTCCAATTGTCGATACTCTTCATTTATGACTAATTCAGATCAACACTGTTTGATTTTGTTACTTAATACTAATGGATTGAGAATGGTGTTTTGAATCTGAATGTTTCAGAACTTGGCTAACAATTTCCTGCCTTTTTCATTGGCAAATTTCAAATGTGACAAAATCAACTGTAAGATTCATGTTTCTTAGTACCTTGTTCTATCTTTGAAATCTGGTAAAAAAATCAAATAAATAGGCCTAAAATGAGAGTTTATGTGCAACATGGCCTCCGAGTATAGATTGCATTGGATAAATATCTTCAGGGAAGATAACCCAAATCCAATTATTTTATTTTTTTGCATTTTGAAATTGGAATGTACAAAGAACAAAACTGAATGTGACATCCCCTGTGTTCTGATGTTATACTAGTCATTGGGCTATTCCAGTTAAAATCCTTACACCCCTTATCTTCGTTGGGCAGGAAAAACCTCCTGAGTGTTTGTGGCCCCTGAACATGTTTAAAACAAAACTGCCAACCAGTTACATGGAAGGTTTTGCTTTAAGCATGTTCAGGGGCCAATGACATGAGGTTTTTCCTGCCCAACAACGTTATGGAAGACATGACTTTAATCTTCCACACAGGGGGTGTAGATTTCAAATGGAGTCACCCATTCAGGTAGCCCCATTTGAAATTCACACTCCCTGTGTGGAAGATTACAGCATATCTTCCATAGGGGGTGTATGGATTTCAACTGGAATAACCCATTTTGGAGCAGACGACACTGATTGGGTGGCTCCATTTTAAATTCACACTCCCTCTGTGGAAGATTAATGCAATGTCTTGCGTAGGGGGGTGTATGGATTTCAACTGGAATAGCCCATTGCCTCAGCATAGTGCTTTATATCAGATATAAATCCCCTCGTGGCAGCTATCCTGCTCTGTTTTACGTCACTCCTCACAGTTTGTGAAAATCTGTATAAAGAGATATCACCAAACAGGTGGTGTTGACAAGAAGTACACTCTGCATGCACCCGAACACAGACCAACATTGCAAGCGAAAATATGTTATAAATGAGGTGAATGAAAACCGTAAGCAATAAATCCATTGCCAAATAATATGTCTCCACGAGTCTGGGTTGTTGTGCTGGGTTTCGCGTGCATGCTGTAGCTAGCTTGCTTGAATCCGACCATCCAACCGAGCGAGATGATTCACTGAGGCTCGAGCTTATACGCCAGTAGCAAGAAATTCTTAACTACCCAGTTGCGGACTCACGTTTCACATATTTAAACAGGAGATTGTCGTCGCTCCCACTCGTTGGAAGATTGGCCCGATGTCGCACACGGTTGCTTGGCAAATCATGACAACATCTCGAGCTAGGAACTTTTTTTTTTTTGAAATGGATCTGCGTTTTTTTAAGCTTTAAAGTTGAGCTGATTTAGATCAAAAGCATGTGAAACCTTGAGATTCTTGGATGGAGGTGTAGCATGCAGGTTGTTAATGCTTTACACTTGCCCTGAGGTATCATCGTTACAAAGCCAAGTCGGTTCTGAGATTCATCCCGATATATGAAAACGGTTAATAATAACTATTGAATCAGTACCAGGCATGTTTGTACTCATTTCAATAGCATACTAAATACAAACTGGAAGATTTTGAACATGCATAGCAAAATTGTGAAATTTTCTGTAAAAAACAATTAAATTTGCCGACTCTCAAATTTGGTTTAGATATAAGCAGTGTAAGGTTTAAGCTTACCCAGAGCCACCTGTGTAACTAAGCGGTATAATCCACTGACCCGAGCATCCCGTTCTCACACCTGATTTCGCATATGACACGGCTGTTCCTTATTGAAAACCAAACTATAAAAAAAAGTATATTGAATACTAATGTGAGGTAATAAATGATGAGATTAGGATGTCGTTTGAGAAACAAGATTCCGTCTAAACGGTTATGACAAGCTTGATATGGTTTATCATGATTAAATAAACAGGATATGTCTAAATAGTGCTTGTGCATGTATGTATCTAGTTTCCACCACAATTTTTTTTTCAATGTTAATTTTGCCGCACTGTTCAATTTTTACTTGTACTATTTGCTCGATATTTATTTATTTAAACCACTGCCACTGCTTCTCTCTGATTCAATCTGGCTATAATACAAAATTAAGCAGAATTAATAATGATTTGAAAGATAAACACACAGTATGATAGCAAGTGTACTTTAACAGCTAAGGATTCCAGCTCAAGTATCGCTTTATTGCGATGAATAATTTATTTCTAGTCCGATATCAGAAAAGATGACAAACACTTGAGAGCGTGCTGTGTACGAAATATGAAAAAACAACGTCTTTGCATGCATGCATGCATGCATGCAATTTTTATCTTGTTTCCAAAAAAAAAAATCCTTGCATATGTATGTGCGACTTTATCTTTCTTGGCACGCAAGGAAACAAACAACATCTGGCCATGGGGACTTGACTGGATTCAACAGGGCAGGTTAAGAAGCATCATGCCTCCGGCAAAATCAATCCTAGTGACCAGTATAGATGGAGCGTGCTGTCTTATCTTCTCTGGCCCCATGTCAACCCAGCCATCCATCTATTCAATTGTCAACTGATTTGCCTCTCGACATGATGGTCAGTTAGATCACCGTTGTCTTGTCTTGTATGCTGGTGATGAAAGTACAAGGTACATCATCTGGTTGTCACGGTTACCAAACCTTGTGATTTTGGTAGCCCAATTTGGTGACTTTTCAAAGTCGTTCAACCACAATTTTTGACCGTTTCTTGTCGTTTTAAAAAAGTTATGAGAAAAATTAAGCTTTTTTTACTTTTTGTCATTAGTCGCTACGATTTTTGGTAGTTTCCTGTCGCATAGGATTCAATGGCGGAGAGAAAAATTGGGTGGGTTTTTGGGCATTTGACCTGCCATTGAGACTAAAACTTTGTGGCAACTCTGCAGGTTGTTAGGACCGGCATTCCTAGCTCGGCAAACGGTGAACTGGTGACATGACACACCGATCGCTAATGGATCTCATTCATCATCTGCAAGTAGTGGATGCGTGGTAGGATGCTTAAAAAAATGTTTAACCTTATATTACTCAGATCTACCTAGGCTAGAAATCCTGATAGAAGACCTGAAAATCAAAATCCGCCATTTCCAATTGGAATTACTCAATATGCCAAATGTGATGGGTTCTCAAGCTAGTTGTGGTTTGTAACGATGTCCAAAAATAGCATAAAAATGATTGGTCATCAAGTCAGTTCCTCATGAAAGCCACTTGATCAGGAAGCTTATTGGTTTCTCGTCTTTATAAAAATATACTAGCCATTAAATTTGT
The DNA here is from genome assembly GCF_039555335.1 of Amphiura filiformis. Lineage (NCBI taxonomy): Eukaryota > Metazoa > Echinodermata > Ophiuroidea > Amphilepidida > Amphiuridae > Amphiura > Amphiura filiformis. The sequence goes on from NW_027305502.1 coordinate 652,356, forward strand.
TTTTATTCTATTCATGTAGTTGTGTGATGTAATTGAATGTGAGATCGATCTGCCATGGACATGAGAATTTTAAACTGCCTGTTCTATTCTCTGAACTGGGTGTTCGGGATGTAGTATAGCATAGGACACTTCGAAGCACCTTTCCTAAGAAGTATGCTGAACAAATTTATAATCTCGTGACAATTGAAGATCATTAAAAAAGTTTTTTCATCTGCAATAGAAATTTAAAAATTGAATGATGCTAGAAATTTACGAAGTTTAGATACAATGAAGTTGAGTATTATTATGATTTAAGGTGGTACTACACCCCTTGATAAATTTGTGACTATTTTTGCATTTTTCTCAAAAAATAATAACACACTAGTAACAAAAGTTACGATTATTATAGGGGCAAGAAATCCAGTTACTACACTGGAATTTCAGTGACTCAAGACAAGCGGTACGTTATTTACGATAAGAAAAGAGTTACCACTAGAATGCACCTCATTTCTTAACATATAATGATCCACTTGTCTTGAATCACTGAAATGTCAGTGAAATGGATTCCCTGCCCTTACATAACTTTTGTTACCAGTGTGTAGTTATTTTTTGGAGAAAAATACAGAATTAGTCGCAAAATTTATCAGGGGGTGTAGTAGTACCACCTTAATGAAACTGTGAATGCCCAAATATTGGTGTAATATTATCTAGAAATACCTCATGAAAGCTTGCAAGAGTAATGTCTATTTATAGAAGGCATATATGATTCCCAAGTGCCGTGGATAATACTATAATAAGAGAGAATATGATCATCAAGTGAATGCAAAAGATTATATGTGGACAATAGCTGCTTTGTGGTGTTTGCTTGTAGAGTATCGAGTACAAATATTTGAGAGATTGCGTTTTTTTGTTGCCAATATGGCTTATATTCTGAAATTCTTTTGATATCTAGTCACAGCAGAGTGACTTTACAAGGAATAAATGAGTGTCAGCCATATGGTGTACGGGTAACTAATTCGCAATTAAAATTTTCACTCCTTCTTGCAATATCTTCTTAGTACAGTTAGTTACGTAAAAAAAATGTGAAGATGATATCTACGGAAGATAGCATCAGCTGCATTGATAATCCATGCATGTAGGTCTGCACATTATGATGTCCTTGCCATTTCTTCTTTGTGTTATCATGTTAACATAACAGTTATGTAACAAAAAGCCAAGATGCTATCTACTGAAGATAGCATCATCTACTGCATTTGTGATCCATGCCGATCTGCAGATTGTACTCCATGCTTATGATATCCTTGCCATTTCTTCATTGTGCAATCATGTTATGTAACAAAAAGCCAAGATGCTATCTACTGAAGATAGCACCATCTGCTCTATTCATGATCCATGCCGATCTGCAGATTATGCTCCAAGCTGCAGATTGTACTCCATGCTTATGATATCCTTGCCATTTCTTCATTGTGCAATCATGTTATGTAACAAAAAGCCAAGATGCTATCTACTGAAGATAGCATCATCTACTGCATTTGTGATCCATGCCGATCTGCAGATTGTACTCCATGCTTATGATATCCTTGCCATTTCTTCATTGTGCAATCATGTTATGTAACAAAAAGCCAAGATGCTATCTACTGAAGATAGCACCATCTGCTCTATTCATGATCCATGCCGATCTGCAGATTATGCTCCAAGCTTTTGATATCCTTGCCATTTCTTCTTTTCTTTGTGCAATCATGTTATGTAACAAAAAGCCAAGATGCTATCTACTGAAGATAGCATCATCTACTGCATTTGTGATCCATGCTGATCTCCAGATTAAGCTCCATATTTGTGATATCCTTGCCATTTCTTCTTTGTGCAATCATGTTATGTAACAAAAAGCCAAGATGCTATCTACTAAAGATAGCATCATCTGCTCTATTCATGATCCATGCCGATCTGCAGATTATGCTCCAAGCTTTTGATATTCTTGCCATTTTTCTTTGTGCAATCATGTTATGTAACAAAAAGCCAAGATGCTATCTACTGAAGATCGCATCATCTACTGCATTTGTGATCCATGCCGATCTGCAGATTATGCTCCATGCTTTTGATATTCTTGGCATTTTTCTTTGTGCAATCATGTTATGTAACAAAAAGCCAAGATGTTATCTACTGAAGATAGCATCATCTACTGCATTTGTGATCCATGCCGATCTGCAGATTATGCTCCATGCTTTTGATATCATTGCCATTTCTTCTTTTCTTTGTGCAATCATGTTATGTAACAAAAAGCCAAGATGCTATCTACTGAAGATACATGTAGCATCATCTACTGCATTTGTGATCCATGCCGATCTTTAGATTATGCTCCAAGCTTTTGATATCCTTGCCATTTTTCCTTTGTGCAATCATGTTATGTAACAAAAAGCCAAGATGCTATCTACTGAAGATACATGCCGATATGCAGATTGAGCTCCATATTTGTGATACCCTTGGCATTTCTTCTTTGTGCAATCATGTTATGTAACAAAAAGCCAAGAGGGTATCTACTGAAGATAGCATCATCTACTGCATTTGTGTTCCATGCCGATCTGCAGATTATTGATATCCTTGGCATTTCTTCTTTGTGCAATCATGTTATGTAACAAAACGCCAAGATGCTATCTACTGAAGATAGCATCATCTACTGCATTCATGATCCATGTCGATCTACCTGTTAAATTATATTTGCATAATCTATCCAGAGGTTTTAGATGAATGCTCATATGGCAGCTTTGGCGGATTTTGCAACTTCATCACATGTTTCCTGCTCATTATAATCATGGAGTGAATGGATGGATATGATACGTAGTTTTCTACTCGTACGCGGCAAGGGGGTTATATTTATCCAATGATAATTTCTCAATTCAACCTGCCATAATACGCTCATTAATCGGTCGTTTATTTCGTGCCAAAACGTCAGCTACCGAGTGCTCTTTAAGAAGAAAAAAATTAATAAAGAAAAAGTGACATTTTAAGATTGTTTGAGAAATATTAATTATTAGGGTGCAATTTTACTGATTTCATTCTTTTTTTTTTTGGTGGTGGATAAATGGATGATGTCAGTTTTTTCTTCACAATTTTAACAGTTTTGTTTATTTGTTAAAACAAATTGTTGCTTTTGCGTAAACAATTTGGGTAGGCGTTTAGGTTTTTTGTTCGGCCTGATGGCGATGCTGTCCAATTTGCCGCTACTTTTTCACTCAATACGCACTTTAGAGCATTCATCACAGAGACACTTTGAGCAACATCACCTATAATATCATTCAAATTGAGGGTTTGATGTGAGTAAGACCTATCCGCAATAGCTGCCCTATAGATAATTTGACAATTTCTGCATTCTATATTGTACATATATGACATCTGGCAGCTATTACATATCTAGGCCTTTCTTGCTCTAAACCCGGAAATGTATCCTCCGCAGCACATTAGCAATGCCCTAACAGGTGCATTTTCCAAGAATTGGCACTGAAAATGTCACAATGGTACCAACAGCCTTTGTGATCTGATGTGTGAGAAATACTAAAACTAGTGTGATTTGCCCCATTGTGACACCCTCAGTTTTCTTGAATTGCTACTTTTTACATCATTGTATTCCCCAATGGTGTACTAAAATACCATGTGAAAGACTAAGCCTGAAGTGCTTTAATTACAGTAGAATCCAAGTTTTATAATAAACCGGGAGATCCCCGGTTTTATTCACCATGTTCACCAATCAAGTGATGGCTGACACATCTGGTGCATGTCGGGGTGCATGTGTATCATTGAATCATTGACATATAAACTGTGTGTATTATAATTAAAGACAGAGATAAAAAGAATTTATCGCGTCTGATGTCACTGTCAATTACGATCCTTGATTGGTTTACACAGGTTAATCAGCGCGTAAAAGGAAGACCGATCTATCTGGTGCTGATTGGAGGAAAGGAATAGCAGCAAATGGCGAAAAATTACGTACTTTTACATGGCAAAAAGCAGCTTTTCTAGGCATTGTGGATATGGTGCCTTCGGTTATGAAAGTTTCCTACTATAAAGACCTAACTTTTGAGATGGTTTGCATGTCGAAAGGTGCAAAATTAACAATGAGGCGACCGGTTAATATAAATCCGCGTTTAGCAAGTCATCATCACAACACTTGTAAACAAACCGTGCTCGAGTTTGATTGACAGAGGACGTCAGACGCGATAAATTCTCTTTATCTTTGTCTTTCATTACAGTCTTTAGTTATACGTTTTCTATATACGTTCTAGCTACGTGAAGCTCCACTCAATAACGATCAGCAAGCCAATACATACATGCATGCATGCATTGATGATAATTATAGGCGCTGGAATGAAATAGCGATTTTCTTTGTTTTGAAATAAAAAAAGGGACATAATGTGATCAGTAAAAACTGACATTTTATGGTAAACAAATAATCTGTTTTTCATGGAAATCACACATTATTGCTTTAACCCCCTGTCTTTCTTACAGTGTTTTTGATTGGTTAATTGCATGATACTTTCATCTGAGTGACCAATTACAGCTTTTGAATATTTAAGCTTAATCTTCTTTAGCCCTATCACCATGCTGCTGATTGGCTCAATAAATCTTAATAAATCATAATAGACTTCCTGTAGCCAATCGGCAGTTATTTCTGATGGCGTTAATAGTGCATCCAGCGAGGTATAATGCTTTGCCTCTGTCATTAGTTGTCTGTCTTGTTTTGTGTTTCTGATCTTACACTAGAGGAAGAGGTATTCAGCCGTTCAAGCTTCATCAATAGAAGACTTTTCTCCTCTTTCATACTTGTTTTTCTTTAAATCTCCATGGATTTTTAGCCAAAGGAAGACATTATTTTAGTGTATTCCCTCGGCTTTTCAGGGTCTGTCCACTTACAATCACATGCAAAAACTCACAAAATATTTGAAAAGACTATTCCGAAGTTGTTTTCCTCTTGTACAGCACTTGGCTCTACTGTGGTCATTAAAGGTACTGCTCTGTGAGTAAATAATTTTTTTTTAAATGGCGTAAAGTGAAGGATAAGTCAAATCAGATTGTCATTTTATTGTTTTTTCATAAAGTGAAAACAGTCAACAAAAAGTGAGAAAATGGCAGTGTTAATAATTCTATTCCATTGTATGTAGCTTAAAGATATTATGCTCAAATTTACACTATCCAAAACGCTATGGCAAATCTGCCATCTTGGTTTGTTGTTCACAGAGGCCACTTATTGTACCTCCGGCATTTATCGGCAAGAGCCTGAAATTGAATGATAATTTGCGTCTTTTAGCTCGGGCATTTTAAGGGTTTACACATGCAGCGCTTAACACACATTTTTGAAATAATACATTATATGCATAATGCAAATAACCATGCACTTTCAATCAAAGCGCAAAGCAAAATAATCCGGAGTGGCCTTCATGAGGGACACACAAACATGGTGGAGTCGGTACTCTTTGGTTCAACGTCATTGGTGCAGCCACAAGTGTCCATATGTTCATCAGTGTCTATACGGACAGATTCCTATTGACTAATTTGTGACTTATTAGGTCATGTTCAGTTTTCTCATTTGCAGGGTATGTTATAATCAGAGCCAGATATAAAATATAATCAGAGCCAGATATAAAAATATACTAGTTTGAGTCCGATGTCACCTGTCAATCAAACTCGGAAATGATTTGTTAATGAGTTGTCGTGATGATTGAAATTTCTGAAGACGGCAGTAAAATAAGCATGCCTTACGGTTAATTTTGCACCTCAAACTCTCTCAAAAGTTAGGTCTTTGTAATAGGAAACTTTCTTTCCTGAAGGCACCATATTGACAGTGCCTAGAAAATATGTGTTTTGCCTTGTAAAAGTATTTGTCACTATTTTCTGTGATTCCTTTTCTCCGATGAAGGCACCAGATGAATCAACCTAAATACATTGTGGGGAATTCGATTGACAGAACAGTTTCTGACACAAACTAGTCTCACTATGGACCACAATCACCTCATCGTAATGGCATAGTTCAATAACCTCAATAAACAATCATAGTGCAAAATTTGACCTCAAGTTGCAGAGTATGAGTTTTGTACCCAAATTGTCAAAGTTCATTCAATGAATGTGCAAATGTATTGGGGTTAAAGAACTGTGCCCCTGATAGATGAGCATGTTGTGGATCCTAGTGTATCAGTCTTAGATTATAACACACATACATTTTTTCACAAAGATGCAAAAATCTCATTTTCTATGATTTTTTTAGATTTCACTGATAGTGCCTTGAAAGGAATCCATATGTGGGCATAAATTTACTGTGCAGTGTTGTTGTTAGAATTTCATACAATTAAACATGTTGGTTGTTTTGATCAGGATCTGTGTTTTGATAATAATAGATGCTAGAATTAAATATTATATAAGATCAATACTGTGACCTCTTGGTGTTTGATTAAAATACATTAATAATGCCGTACTTGAATAAAAAACTTTTACATTGCCTAAGGAAAACAGTAGAAAACCATTCCTCATTCCCCTCTCTAACACAAATTCAGAGAATTCAATACCTTGATGGATTTTATTTGTTCAAAATAAGAAAGAGCCGATGTAGAAAAAAATATTAAAATGCTGATATAATGCATCAATTTGCAGCAAACAGCGCTGACCTGATGCTACGTACGTCAAAGAAAGACTTGATAATAATATCATCAAAACTCCATCCGTCCATTCTTATATTAAATTTATGGGATGAAATAATGGGCTATTCCAGTTGAAACCCTTACACCCCTGTAGAAGATGTGATATTAATCTGTCACACAGGGAGTGTGAATTTCAAAAGGATACCTGAATGGGTTACTCCATTTGAAATTATACCCCCCCTGTGTGGGAGATTAAGGTTATGTATTCCACAGGGGGTGTAAGGATTTCAAGTGGAATAGCCCGATGACAAGACGACTAGCAATTCATTCTTCTATAATGCAATAAGCTTGCTTTTGAAATATTTACAGAATGGGTAATTAGATGTATGGCTTATTATTTACATACTACTGCTACTGGGAAAAAAATGAAACAAAAATATGAAGAAAAAAATTGGGAGAATAAGTGGAATTATTAAGCTGATGGATCGGGTATTAATGCGTTTTACTAAGCTTGTATCTGAGTGAGGTAGTATGGCAGTATTTATTGTAGAGCAGGTAATGGATTAAGTCCAAAATATGGCTTATTCTGGTTGGTTGTTTCCGGAGGGAACCACTGCTTGCTGTTTTTTACCAACTGCCTTTGGTAAGGCTTAGCCTCGTGTGCGTAATCAGACTTAAAAAGTAATATGCGATCTTTTGAAATGAATTTGGTTAATTTTTTTTTTCAAACCTGATTTTTTGGTATTTTTTTATGCAAGTCCAAACTTACAATTACTGTAACCACTCGGGTATAAGCCCACCCCCCCAAAAATGGCGGTGGGCTTATAACCGCGGAGGGGCTAGTACTTGAATTTAGAAATAAGAAAAATCATCCCCATTTGTATATGCCCAATGTACAGTAATTTCTATCATATATGTCAATTTCTTAAAATTCTTAAGTGTGGAATGTTAATTATCAACTGATATTTTTTGTATTTTAATTGGAATCGGCCAAATGTGTTGTGTTTGTATAATAACAGAGCACTTTTGGAATTAATGTCTTAAAAGGCCTATTCAGTGACTTGCTCATCCAGAGGATTGTAAAAACTATTAAAATTTGAATTTTGGCAGCTTTGTTAGTGTCATAGAATTTTACATGAATCTGTAATTTCTATGTATACCGAAGTAGAAAAATTACATGTATTTCAATGGGGGCTAAAACATTTTTTGCTAAATTTTTCATAGCAAAAATACAATTTTAATGACTTATCTTTCAAAAGGGACAAAAACAGCAAATTTATGCATTAGAAGTAGATAAAGTTTGATAGCCAAACATTACCAGTTCCAGGGCCCACAGAAGTGCTAAACCTGCAAAAACATTATGGATCATCATCAATGGGAATACAACAGTGCAGTAGAGCAAGTGATGAAAATCACTGTGCACGACATGATAAACCAAACAACCCATATACATGTAGGCACAAAAACAGGCAAAGTTCGATGGCCACAAATTAGGAAAACAGTACAAAAGTATACTGGAAATGATGAAAATCACTGCACATAACACAAAAAAACACACCGACATTTCAAGCAGATATGCTGCTCTTCTTCAGAGACAGACAACAAAATATTAAAACAGCAAAAACTACATGCTGTAGTTTAAAAGCAAATTCAAGTCAAAAACTTCAGGCAAGTTCAAATAAAATTCAGCAGCAAACAAGACAACAAGCTCATGCAGAGCAAAATAAGCTGTGTCTTACTCAATGAAAGCATGGAAATACAGAGAGTGTTGGCAAGGAAATGCAACACCATTTTAGTGAACTTAAAAACAGTTTTTGCTCACCTCGTCAAATATTTTCATGGAGAAAGCTTTGAAACGTTGTATTTTATTGATGTTATTTGTCTTCATTCAGTCTTTAGTTTGGCTCAAACTTACAAACAATTCTATGAATTGGTAAAGAGTTATTTTTTCTAGGACACCTAAAACAACATGTGACTCTGACAAACTATGCTCGGTTTCAGAGAAGAACAGCAGTCTCTTGCTCAGATTGACGCAAGTGCACTGTTAATGAGCGACATACGCAGAACTTTGTTTGCGCCAACCAACGTTTTGACACGTAATCGGCCAATCAGATTACCGCATATAATGTTATGATTGTCAGATGATTGAGTCAGCCAATCAGAACCACACTTCCGTGTTTACGCTGTGCACGCTCACAAAATGAAAACAAGTGCCGTTCTTCTTTGACAGAATGTACTGAGCTGTTACAGTGAACACAGTTAAGCTGGTCAAGCCAATTCTTAGTATTACAAGGCAAATCAAGTTTAGATGTCAACAGGAATAGTGTATCAAATAATTCTGAGAAATGAAAATTTAATTTATCATAACATTTATAATTCAAACTTCAATTTGTCAAATGCAAGGCCTTATTTGACAGTTTCTTTTTCTGTCTTTCTATGTTAAATCTGAAGTCAATCTCACTTTCATGTAATTTTTGAAATCGCCAGGACATGATGATTCCTTAAATTTTCATTATTGACGACGTCCTCTGCCTCTTCAAGTAAGACAATCTGCTGAATCTTAAGCATGGCATGTCTGACATTTTGAGAGTTAAATTTGTATTGTTTCCATCTCAATTTTCAGATAATTGACATTTTCATGAAAATAATGAAAGTTTTGGCCAAAATGAAAAAGCGACATTTACATTGAAACGTGGAATCAACTTTCATTATTTGAATTTAAAACAAATATTTTGCATTGGAATCCAAAGTCAGTAGTTATTTTTAAAAAAAGAAGAAAATCAAGAATTGATAATTGTGATGTAACATTTGTTGCATCTATAGATAATCTTTGAAAACGGAAATTTGGGTGAACTTGGTTTCTGTCTGTCAAGAAAAACAATATTTGTAAATTCTTCATCATGCAATATGAATGATTGATGGCCATGAAAGACAAATTGTGCTGAATATTCAGGGTTTTTATCATATATTTCTCTTCTAGGCTGGATAAAAAATGAATTAAATATCAAATTGATCAGATTTGTTGCTTGTAAAATACGAGAGGCAAGCAGGTTAGTAACTGACTCAAGTAATAAAGCATACCATGAACATGTTCTACTTTGGTGTAGCTCATTAAGGTTTCAAGGGCTCCATCATTATTTTTTGTTGTCAACAAGCCCCAAATAAGGATTATTTATAGCCAGCTTATTATTATTTGCTTTGGATGCAAAAAATAACTACTAAATACATTTGAAGCCATAATGTACGGTTTCCATCAAATTATAATTTTGGTATTCTTTACTCGAAATGTTAAAATAATATTAGTAATAATTGCCAGGAAAGGTTTCTGTCTATTTTAAGCCAAAATAACAAGGCAAAATGAAAGAAACATGGAGTTCTATGAGGAACTTTATGTCAAAATTGCTGTTGACCTGACAAACTCAAATTTGGCTGATTTTATTTAGGTGTAAATTGGAACATGTGTAAACATTACAAATATGCCAAAAAATCCGGTTTGAAAAAAAAATTGTATATTATAAGATCGTACATTATGGCTTTAAACCATAGTTTCCTTATTTACATAATGCAGCAAATATTGAATTGTGATTGCACAAGGTACAAAGAAAAAAATCTTACAAAAATTTCACCTTGACATGATTTATGAAGAAAATTATCAAATTTCTGTGATGATGGAGCGAAACAAGATAATCGAAGCAGCCTCCCGGTAACCTGATTGTTGCTGAAAATAATGGGAAAATTTGAAACAAGTGAATTTAAATCTGGGTCAAAGAAGGGAAAAAACGTTGAACAATATTAGAGACGTGTATCTACTCTTCCGCTCGTGAATGGGGGTATTCAGACTGAAATGAAATGGATTTTCAGTGTTCTCCAAAAATTCTCTCATCTAATCAAATATGTACATGTAGTAGCTCTTTTTTTTTCTTCCCCCCTTCTTTTTTTGCTCATGGGAGTCTCCAACAGGCATCTATGCATGACTAGAACTGGATTAAATTACCGCAAAATTTGTTGCAAATACTCAGAAACAAATATTATATTTCTTGTCATTAGTTTGCTGTATTTGCCTGCAATGGGCTATTCCAGTTGAAATCCATACACCCCGTATGGAAGACATAACCTAATTGACCAGGGGGTGTAAATTTCAAATGGAGTCACCCATTCAGGTAGCCCCTTTTTGGAATTCACACCCCCTGTGCGAATACTAAGGTTGTGTCTTCCATAGGGGTGTATGGATTTCAGCAGGAATAGCCCAATTATTTCCCCAATATGAAGTGCGTACGTGTATTTTCAAAGCTTATTGTCGGGAGTGTATGAGAGTGAATACACACATTTTTGTTGCTAGTCTGTTTTTAGTATAGTGTGCGATGCGTGTAGGGGGCTTGAATCACGCCTTCATTTATATTGAATGCATTATTGGCAATCATGCCACAGAAGGTATTAAATTTTGCATAGTTGTTTCCAGCGGTAACCCGTGGCAACCATTTGCATTAGCGCTACACCACATCTCGCCAATTCCATTAATTTCATTGATTATAATAACAAGTTTTTGACTTGTCTATATTCAAATTTCATTGTGTATTTGGTAGCTATTCCTGAATCATACTGATGCAGAGAAAAATGTGGCTACCTAAGAGCGGTAGCTGAAGAAGCATCGGTTAAATTAAAAAAAAAATCCAATGGTAGTAAAGTTTGATGACAAAATTTTTATTTGGTCATGCTTGTAGATTTATTGGAGGGGGGCTTTCAGGCATTCAGGAATAACATGTTTTGTTGATGCTAAGGCCAAATAGAACAAGTTTGTCTCATATGGTATGTTTTATCTTTTTTTTTTTTTTTTTTTTTTTCACAGTTACTGACATTTTAGTACAAAGCAGGGTTGTAGCTACGCCGGGCAGGGCCGCCCGGCACCCCTTAAGCGGGCCCCTGGACCCCCGGCCGTAATTTGCTACCTGGCATAGAAATTGGCCTAGCTACAACCCTGGTACAAAGTATTCATGCTTTATAGAAATTGTTATTTAAATCTATTTTAGACTGATTTTTCAAAATTTATTGGCCCATGTTGAGTGAAATTATTGGAAAATATGATTTGTTCCCCCAAAATAAATGAATCAGAGACGATAGGAAGTTTGGTGTGTTTTCACCAATGTGCATGGTTGCTTTGAGGCAAACCTTTGCGCCTAATGAACTCAATTTTCAAAATGGGTTGTATCACATGTTGTGACTCTAACATGCTACCTGACTGGCTATTAGAGTACTGCAAGGAGCCTGTGCTACCCTAATCATGCTAACACTAGCCCCAATTCTTAACCCTACCTCATACCCTAAACCTTAACCTAACCCTAAAACACGGTTGTGGAAAAATGTGGAGTCCAGCAAGATTCTTCAAAGGAAATTTGGAAGGTAATGTTGGCATTTGAAGGACAATTTTGCTCCCCAAATATAGAAATACACAGTAAATTCTGAGAAATATTTAGGGGTTCATTCATAGGATTGAGGGCATGATTGCTGTTTATGCCCGAGGCGTGAGCCAAGGGCATAAACAGCGATCATGCCCGAAATCCTATGAATGAACCCTGTTCATACATACCCAACATTCTTAGCAATTCAATACAGATGAAAATAATAAGGGTTTACAAGTTTAAATAACATTTCCATACCATTTTCCTTCATAAATTGGAAGAAAATGAGTAGGCCTACTTGCAGGAAGCAGCTCGGCTCATGAGGTCAACGGCCGGGAGTCAACGCGTGATACGCGTCATCTTTTGCGCTCCGCGTGAGATGGGCGCGGTGACATGCGCGTGTACGCAACACTAGCAAATCGTGGATCGTGTTAATTGGGTTTCAACGCTGCGTGACGCAGCTTGTTTATGCCCTGCGTACTGGTCATAAATGGTATTTATGACCAGCAAAAAAGGGCGCAAATCCAATCAGAAACGTCGTTATATCGTGAGTATGTATGAATGCTATTTCACAGGAAACCATGGCTTATTCAAGAGAAATAAACAGAATTGTTCTATAGTTAGAGTTAGACTCTTCAAATAGATAAAACTAAATAAAATAAAAATGAAAAAAAAAGAGAGAGAAGTCGTATTTGGATGCATTATGTTTTGTGCTTCCTAAACAAGTGCATTGCATAAAGAGCCATTTTGTTAGTTTGTACATCAGCCTCTGTACTATCCCGGCTGCTTTTGTTCACGGTATTTTCTCGCTTCACACCTGCCATCTAAATTACTAATGGAAAGCTAAAAATACTTGTTTTCTTCCACAATACAGATACTTCACTTGATATTTTTGACATGTTCATCAAAGCATATGCATATATACTGCATGCTCTCACACACTCACTCTCTGTCACACACTCTCTCACTCACTCTATCTGTATGTCTGTCTGTTTTTCTCTCTCTATCACTCTCTCCCCTACTCAGGGTTCCCGTTAAGGTTTTAAAAATGTGCGTCCGTAATGACGCAAGTTTGCTGACGAGGTTGCAAAAACTTGCGTCCCGACAGATTTTTGTGCGTCCATCTGAAATTCACGATTATGACGATACACATACCCGGGTCTACACCGGGTCTACACCTCATCAAATGTTGATTGTTAAAAAAAAAATAAAAGTGCATTTTCTCCATGATATTCCATCTCCATTCGCTATGATAATTTTTCTCATTTCTGTGTCAGTTTTGGTCCGAAACGTGGTCAAAAACAGGTGCAAAAACATGAGCAAAGTCTGTCAATCTTGAGCAGTTTTCGTTTGTACTTTCACTTCCGCATTTCTATTTTTAAATTAACGTGTTGTTGATGCTACAAAAACTAAAACACGCGCTGCCACAAATAATACGAAAAAGGGTTATCATTTGGATTTTGTCTTCAAAATTGCTTTTATTCATCGTAACAATAATACTAATAAAGGAAACCTAGATTATTTATGAGAAAATATACTTAAAATATTAAAAATTGAATATTGTCAGGTTGTGATAAATAATTAAATAAACATTAACCGCACGTTAGCAGCACGTGCTTGCTTGTAAACAAATCAATCGGGACTTCCCCAGGCCATCAATCAGCTGTACAGCGATCGCTCGGAAAGCATGCAAAAGTGCACGATTTCCTGACGTTGCATTTACAAATATTGCAGAATTTACTTCAATTCTCAGCAGGTGGGTCAAAATTTTGGGGCTTTTATTATCTTAAAAATATAAAAGAATAAATATTTCTTATTTTTATCATCAATTAATGATAAAATTTCGAAGTTTTGTCTGCGTCCACATGCATGTGACATGGACGCAAAATACTTGATTAGCCATGTGAACTTGCGTCCAAATTTGTAAAATACGCGTCTGGACGCAATGACGCACACTAACGGGAAGCCTGCCCCTACTATTGATATTCTCTTTTTTGAATCTCTGTTAATTTTGTCTTTTTATTCTACCCATCTCTCACTCTGTTTCTAGCCCAACTCGCTCTTTCTCTCTTTGTAGCCCTCCTTCCCTATCACTATCACTGTATCGCATTGTATGTGTAGACTAGTGCGGAGCACGCGCTAGCAGCACGCACAACAGAAAATGTGAAGTTGTAAACAAGTTTCGTTCATTTTATAATAAGGGGAGTTTTTATGACGGTAACTTAGTTTTTGCTTTAAGATATAGTTTACAGTTAATTAAATAATATTTAACTGACTAAGAATGAGAATAAATGATAGGAATTTTTAAAAAAAGAAAAAAAAAGGAAGGTTTTATTTCAAACTCTAATGGTGACCCGCAGGTCAAGTTGCTAGAATTGTACATTAAACACACCTAAACAGACACAATGCAATTTGCAGGCAGCAGCTTAATCAGCGCCAATATTGCAACATTTAAACAAACAACTAACTATACAAACATCAAATACAACCCAACCCCATCCCCAGAAGGCAATGAGGATAAAGTGCCTTGCCCAAGGACACAACATGTTGGCACGAGCGGGGCTCGAACTCGCAACCTATGGATTACGAGTCGGGCGCCTTATCCACTCGGCCACAGATGCTCCCCCAAAAGAGCACGAGAACTGATGACTGATGACTGAAATTGACCGATTGGTCCCGATCAGATCGGTGCAACCCTACCCTCTTGCCTCATCCTTTTTAGTAGGATGTACACTCCATTATCTCTTTTTTCCTTCCCTCGCTGCCCTTCCATTTTCCATCTCATTGTGTTTAATGAAGTCAAGTAACTAACAGGAAATGAAATTTTCTTCCAAAGGAGAATGCAAAGTGATGAGGCTTTAAATTGGCCTTGGTTAGTTTTACAGGCTGTCAATTCCACTGAGGGGATACCTTCATTTGTAATATATAGAAAATTATGCAGGGTTTTGATGTAATGACACACCCATACTGTAATACAAGTTATATAAGGCAATAGAAACAAATTAGTTTGATCTTTCGATCGACCATCGATGCTTCATCGATCCTTATTATATGAAATCAATTAATTGACCATGTTGTTAATTGTGATAACGTATGAATCTTTGCCGTATTGGTTGCTATTAACTAATATAAATTTAGCATTAATTCTGATTAATTCGTTGTCAGATCATTAAGGTTAGCCGAGAGTTTTTCATGCGCTTGATTTCAGAGGGCGTAAGTTCATAACAGAAACAGCCATGCAGAAAATGAACAAGCGTGCCGGGACGGACGTAGGCCTACTTACAATAGAATATTGATCCATGGTCAAGACATGAAAAGGCTATGAAACTTGGCTTAGCTCGTGCCCGGAGCTCGGATGCGGGGGGTGGCACAAGCCGCTTTTAAACGCAATTTTCACAAGGATTTTATAAATTTTAAAATTGATTGGGGGCATTTTGAATTTATAGCCTTGATATCTTTGATGAAATCAATGCTGCTATTCCCCTGATTACAATGTAAGGGTAGGCAACAACAACAATATCAAAAAGCAATTATTTGTAAATCGAATTTGGGATGAAAATCAACAAGACAGACTTAGCAGGCCTACAAATTTCTGAATTATATAAAGTGAAAAACAATCAATCACGATTCACTGCACTCAGCGAATCAATCAAATAAAACTAAAAAGAAAGGAGCAAGAAAGAATAAAGAAATAGTGAAAAGAGAAAGAAAGAGAGAGAAAGAAAATGAACGAAAAAGAAAGAAAGAAAGAAATGAAAAAAAAAAAAGAAATGAAAAAAGAAAGGGAGAAAGAAAAGAGGAAAGAAAAGAAGTAAAAATGAGAAAAGAGAAAAAAAAAGGAAATTCAGCCACACGGAGACTCGAACCCACAAAAATAGTTCATATTAGATTCCCAGTCCAACGCTCTATCCACTCGGCCATAGATCAGCTTACGCAATTCACTGTAATTACATGATTACAATCGCGTCCGCATTATGGCTCTTAGAATAAACACGCATGTCAGCGCTGAAATTTTGAACGAACTGATGGAGGAAAACCTCGTTTTTTGCAAAACTAGCTTCAATTTGGAGTGAAAATCAAATGGAATAGCAATTGGCAGAATGTTGAGAAATAATGTAGGTATTCAGATGTCTAAATTAACGCCTCGTAATCAAGATATCGATAATTTCACAAACCAGCTTTTTCTCAAGCAAATTCTCCAAAATTTTCCCCAAAATTAAAATTTAATCGGTACTGTATTTGGTTCTTCCCCATGGCAACATTATTTCTTTGATCGATTTGTAATACAATACGAAAAAGAAGAAAACAATCCCTCGGTGTGGATTTATACGGAGCGCACATTTGAAAAAAACCTCATGGAACGTGTTTTTGATCTTGTGAACATGGTGGGTAAAAATGCTTTAAACGAAGGATTTTCAAATTTATTCTAATAATTTGTATATAACACACACAAAATGTTAAGCTACATCCAATGCACCAACATTTCACTCGCTGCGATATTTGATTACTGAGAAAACTCTGTTTTAGAGAACAACTTTATACGTCTTTTATACGTTTTTTATACGTCTATTTGTGTAACCTTAATAACAAGCTTCGAAGCAGCATCGACAGTCGATCCAAAAATCGAACAGATTTATTTCTGGTGCCTAACTGTAGTGTGTTTGATTCAGATCAAAAGGTGTGAAATGTGAACGATTATGCTAATCACCCACAAATATATTTACCCTAAAGTGTGAACTAAAACAGTACAGTTAAACAGTCCTGAAGAAGTCAGCCACATCTGACAAAAGCTCTACCACTCGCAGGGGACCGGCTGTTCTGTGATAACTTTAACAGTGTACTGGTAGAAATACTTATCAGTTAAATCAGTTTGAGCTGAAATTTAAAAAAATTTAAATAATGGTGACTTTTAACTAGCCCTGCTGTAGGGCCTTTTAAACATGCTATATCCATGATATCTGGGGACTGCTTAAAGCCAGTGACTGCTCCCCCCCCCAAAAAAAAAAAGGGAAACAGTCACTGGGTTTAGCAGTTCTCTGGATATAGCCAGGTTTTATGATATAGCATGGTTTTGGATCACTACAGTCCAGGGTCAGAATTTCATTTCACAGTGCGAGAATCAATCTTGATTCTAGCAGAATAAATTTGCGAGAATCATTTGATTCTCGCAAATCAACTTCTGATTCACGCAAATCTGTTTACGAGAATCTTTGTGAGAATCGATTCTCTGATTCACACCCAAATTCTGACCCTGCAGTCAAAAGGTCCTAGATACTAGTATGGCTACTTTAAACTGGTTGGACTTTTTTCTCATCCTGTTATTGTGGTATATGCAAATTATTTGACAATCGGTATGCTAAATAATTGATCGGCGATTCTCTGATTAACTTAGTTCAGTTGTCCCTGACATAGTGTTTTTACCGGTCTGTCGTACAATGTTACAGGTGTAGCTATGGGCTATTCCAGTTGTTATCCATACACCCCCTGTAGAAGACATGACCTTAATATCCCACACAGCGGGTGTAGATTTCAAATGGAGTCACCCATTCAGGTAACCCCATTTGGAATTCACACTCCCTGTGTGGGGGATTAAGGTCATGTCTTCCCAAAGGGGGTGTACATGTATGGATTTCAACTTGATTAACCTTATGTAACACTAGACTCTATCTGACCAGAACAAGCAATTTGCATGGATGGTGACATTGAAGTGGAAACTGCTTTACAAAAATAATAAACTGATCACATTGGATTTGGCCATGTCAGTGGCTACAGTTAAGCTTGAATTTCACTGGTTCCTGCATGTCATCTATCACATGTTAGACAACAGCGGCTGCGTCGTCGCGGAACACGCATGTCAAGTCACAAGCATGCAGCACATGTGCGAACTATATTGCAGTATCCACAACAAAAACAGTTTACAAACAAGTTTCGTTCATTTCAGAAAAAGGGTCATAAATTTCATGATGGTAACATAATTTTTGCTAAATAAAATAGTCTTTAGTTATTAAAATAATCAACTAAGAATGAGAAGAAACAATATGAATTTTTGTTTTGACTAATCTCTATCATGTGATAGATGATAGGATGGCCCAACATTTTATCATAGTCACCGGCAACCACTACTCAAAATATTGGACCTGCCTATCGCCTAGTAAAGGAGGATAGTAAAAACAAAAATTCATACCTTTTGTTCTCTAATTACACCAAGAAGCAAGACAAAATTTAAAAATCATCCAGAAAATGGTGGAATTATCCCATTTCCGTAACCTGACGTGTACTTTTTGTATATGATGAATGGATTTCATTAATTTACCAGTGAAGAGCGTTTTAAACATGTTTTGATCACTTCGTACTAAGGTCAGTGGCTAATTATGGGATTTTGAAAAAGCAATTTGTTTTCTTCTTAAAATAGCAGCAGTTTTATTGTAGAGTGTAAATTATTCAACTTAAAAATACCAATTTCCGATTATGCCACATGGGGAAAAGCTGCCAACTTCAAGATACTAAATTTGAAAGATTTGCTATGTTTTTTTTTTAAATTTAGCTTTAAAAAATATAGATGAGAAGCAAGATGAGATGAAAATTTAGACGATGTATCCTGTTACTCATCGGTTTGAATTCTGTATGTAGACGGTAGCATAAGTTCAGTGCTTTGACGTAAAATCAGAATTTGATACGAAATTGCTGACCAATTTGACACAGTATGTCGCATGTTTACATAGTTCCTTTTCTCACCTCACATTTTTGAGAGAGTATACCTTACTGCTAAGAAAGTTAAACATGTTGCTAGATTTTTGCAATCGATATAGTGGTGATTTAGAAATTCACCACAGGCACAATCGGAATACTTTCATAGGGAACAAAAGCTCAAGTTCTTTTTGTTCACACCCTATTACGTGAGCACTGGTGGCAGCTATGTGTCCAGGAGGAGGATATAGCCGTTAGTTACCGGTTTCTTTATATCCTTGAAGTGACGGTTTGATCCGTCTTGATGGTATTTAATTTACTAGTGATGGTGTGATTGGACGGCTAACTTGTCACACGGTTCACCAAATGTGCAACGGTTTGGAAGTGAAAAGCGCTGAATCTTGTCTAGCGAGTAAGGAATGCTAGCATCTGGCAATGGATTCCTATTTAGTTGGATCAAATCAAATGGAAAGAGAAGAGGCTATTATAGGGGTGTATCATTTAAAGAAAAGATTAGGTGTACAAATAAAATAAATATGTGCAGTGGTGTGTCTGGTGCTTATGGTCAAACCACAGATCTCTGATCAATTGCAGGGAATTTTAACTCTCTCTGTGCGGGTGTTCACTGCAGACGACAATTTAAAAAAAAAAAAAATTAAGAATTTAAAAATTTCAGAATTGTACATTTTCATGACCATATTTGGAATTAGCATGAAAAATGCATTAAAATGAGTACAAACAAGCCTAGTATTGGTTCAGTAATTCTTGAGATAGTTCTTTGTATTTTGAGAAAATGACGCAAAACTTGCACTTTATAAAAAAAAATATGTTGAAGCCTATGTCCAGCACGTAGAGCTTTAATGACCTGGCAAATATCAGTACTACTTTTTTCTCCTTCTTCAAATGTATTCATTTTAATATAGTAGCTAGATGCTATTCAATATTGTGATAAAAATGTTTTGCCTAAAAAAAGAATTGCTTTTAAAGCTTTTCAGTGTGAGAAATTTATCAATATTTTTCTATCAAATTTTCCCATCAATTTAATTTGTTTTGACACAAAATACAAACCTGATAGTGAGATGTATACAGAAAGCAAGTCAAAAATGGCAAAATATCTAATTGCTATTTGCTTGATTTGAATTTCTCCACCTACTCCAGATGAGCACATTCATGTGATTTTTAATCTGGCAAAGTGCTGTGAATTTGCCCACATCGCTGTACAGAAATGGCTTAGTTAAGGAAAATAATTTACCACTTGGATGAGCAAGTTAGGTGTGGCAAAGTGGACATAAAGCAAGTTCCCATCCCCTCCCCCTCCCGTCCCATCCCATCCTTCCCCTCCCCTTCCCCTTCCCTCTATTTTATAATACCCAGTAGGCCTGTAAGTAATCATGTTGGGTTAAAGACATCAACTATTTAAAGAGAGCTTGTTAAAAACTGTGTGTGAAATTCTGATGGGCTATTCCAGTTGAAATCCATGCACCCCTATGGAAGACTTGAACTTAATTTCCCACATAGGGGATATAGATTTCAAATGGAATCACCTATTTTTAGGTAACCCCCTTTGGAATTCACACTCCCTGTGTGTGAATGTCTTCCATAGAGTGTGTATGGATTTCAGCTGGAATAGCCCAGATAAAGAAAACCGTCAGAACCGATGACATCGTCAAAGTACAAGATGACAATTAAATTGCAAAATAAATTTTATTTTCTCATTCACTATGCTCACATTTGCTAGATTATAATTATAAATTACACAGAATATATTCTGAAGCAAGTTTGAAGCAAGCGAGCAAGCGTAGCTAGATTGGGCTATTCCGGTTGAAATTCACACTACCCCTGTGGAAGATTTTGGAAATATCTACCATGGAGGATATTTTTCAAATGTAATTGGTAAGGGTTACTCATTTTGAAATTCATACTCCCCCTGTATTATGGCTTTACCTATATCTTCTACAACTGGAGTGAGTATTTCAAGTGGAAGCTACCCAATTATCTATTCTATTCCAAACTCATACTCCCTCCGTGGAAGACTTTAGCTCAATCTTCAACAGGGGTAGTGTGGATTTTACATGGAATAGCCCATTGGCCCTGACCTGCTTCTCAGCTGCCAATCTTCATGCAAAAAATAGCCAATTTCCCATCAGCTCAATGTTGTCACATCTCATGGCTTTTAAATTTGTGCAGTAACCAACGAGTCTTTTCTTTCTTGTAGCGTTACATTATTTAAGAATGCGCGAAAATACTGGGAATGATGAATAGACATGACAGCTTTCATGCTCTGCGTGCTTCCATGGGTTTCAACATAAATAAAGCCAAGTTTTGAGATATTTTCTCAAAATATCAAGAGCTATCTTAAAAACTATTGAACCAATATTTGGCTTGTTTGTACTTATTTTAATGCATTTTTCATGCTGATACCAAATTACCAATTATGGTCATGCATTTGTACAATTCTGCAAATTTTGAATTTTTAAGCAAAATTTGGAACTTCAGTCGACACTTGTGTGGAAAGGGTTAACTGATACATCCAATTCTCTGCGGTATCTGTATGCAAAGGGTGTGGCTTATGATTTATCGTTTTGGGGGTAGGAGCAGGCCCTTTTTTTGTGGGGTTGCAGATTTTCCAAATGCATACCTTTAATTCAAGTGAATCTTCATTCTGGGCAAATTGAATTTTGGAGCCTATATTTGACATAAATTTCATAGAAAGTTTGTGAATCATGACTCAGGAAATATTTTGTGAACATTTGTCAGAATGTTATATTTTTTAAGGGGTACTACACCTCGATAAATTTAGTGTATATTTTTGCATTTTTCTCAAAACTAATAACACAGTGGTAACAAAAGTTATGTATATTATAGGGGCAAGAATCCAATTACTACACTGAATTTCAGTGACCCAAGACAAGTGGTTTGTTATTTATGACCAGAAATGAGGTACCACTAGGATGTACCTCGTTTCCTATCATATATACTGAACCGCTTGTCTTGAGTCACTGAAATTTGAGTGTAGTAATTGGATTCCTTGCCCCAATAATATACATAACTTTTGTTACCAGTGTGTAATTATTTTTTGAGAAAAATGCAAAAATAGTCACAAATTTACCACATGGGTGTAGTACCCCCTTAAGTATCTTTTTCATCAAATTTAGTTTATTTTTGGGGTCATCAGTATATCTACTTAACCACAGCCACAACCACACATCTTTACACAATCCAAATTAGACCCCCTGCATTTTTCTGATCATAATAGCAAGCTATATTTTGAGTGTTCTGAAAATTGGTTGTGCATTTTATTCAATCATCTTTAAAAGAAGAGAAACATACAACCCCAAGATCAACTGACATCCATACTGATCTCAGGCAAGGGAAAGCACAATTACAAACAGTAAATACAAAAAACATCATTGGATCATGTCTGGAATTACAGATTGAGTAAGATGACATGAGAACAGATTTGGTTATTTGGTCTTTCAATTTCGTGATTTTTCGGGGGATATCGAGTTGTTTTGACAAAATTAGTCAGCCTGTTGTTAATGCCATTTATAGTCTAAATTCCTGTCTAAATTCATTGCATGCAGTTAGCAATTCAAGTTCATCATGTGTATAAACAGACTTAAATTGTGTTTCAAATTCATTTCCGTACGCATCTGCACCATTGCAGCACATAAAATACATTAATTTTCCGCACAGCAGCCACAATAAATTGAATTTCATGTGTCCAATTCAAGTAAGCTTTAGGTACTAAAATTATATCAGGATGATTGCAAATCTCAACCACAGAGTTCTAAATTTGACGCTGTAATGATAAAGATACAATCCAAGTGATATTTAAGCTCAATTGAACACATGTTTCCCCTTCCTGAGCACTACCTGCCAATCTAACATTGCCTCTGATTGGTCAACTACATGATATATTCACTTTAATCACCAATCAGAATCGAGCTTTGCAAATAATTCACCCCAATTTTTTTGTGTGGTGAAATTATGCTAACAATGTTGCTGATTGGGCCAATTGATAATGAAAACTTCTTTTTGGCCAATCGGCAGGTAGTTTTCATGGGGTTAACTTGACCATATACATCATGTAATCAAATGAGGAAGATGACTTAGTATCTCGCCCAAGCCATGTTCTCGGTAAATCAGTTGGCTGTACCAACAAAATGACTTGTCCGTGACCTCTTCCTATTCACATCTTCCATCTAATCAAGCACGGGACTCTTATTGTGTTTGTATTGTCAAGCTAGCCAGGCCAAGCAAGCCGAGCTTTGAAGAGAGAAAAAAGGGAATAAAAAAACCAAAGAAAATTCAATGCAGGCAGGCCGGCTAAAATGACTGACTGATGTTTATATGCAACCAATAGAAACGTGCTTGATTATTACTCAATGATTGGCTTTCCAAATAAAAAAAGAAAAGCTGACGTGCCGCGAATGCCGAGATTGACCACACACCCTGACTGACCACAATTTGTTCATTGACTTATTTCGTTGGAGGCTGGTATTGATTTTTCTCAGCGGTAGTAGATTGATTGTTTTTTGCCAAAGTACCATTATATTGTGGTGGTTGTATTGGTTTTTAATGTATAGAATCTGTATGTGATATGATAAAGCAATTTAGAGTTGTTGGTTGGGAAAAATCCAACATATTTAAAATTTCATCTAATTTTGAATCAAATGTCTTGAGATATGAATATTTTAATGCAGACTTTGCAATCTACTGAAGATAATTTGTATTCAGTGGATGTTACTTTCTACTGAAGATAGTTTGTATTCATGTAATTAAGGAAAATGGACATTGCTATCTACTGAAGATAGTTTGTATTCATGTAATTAATGAAAATAGACATTGCTATCTACTGAAGATAGTTTGTACTCATGTAATTAATGAAAATAGACATTGCTATCTACTGAAGATAGTTTGTACTCATGTAATTAATGAAAATAGACATTGCTATCTACTGAAGATAGTTTGTATTCATGTAATTAATGAAAATAGACATTGCTATCTACTGAAGATAGTTTGTATTCATGTAATGAATATGGACATTGCTATCTACTGAAGATAGTTTGTATTCATGTAATTAATGAATATGGATATTGCTATCTACTGAAGATAGTTTGTACTCATGTAATTAATGAATATGGATATTGCTATCTACTGAAGATAGTTTGTATTCATGTAATTAATGAAAATAGACATTGCTATCTACTGAAGATAGTTTGTACTCATGTAATTAATGAAAATAGACATTGCTATTACATGAACACAAACTATCTTCAGTAGATAGCAAAAGTCAATTTTCACTAAATTACATGAATATAGACTCTTCAGTAGATAGCAAAGTCCATTTTCCTTAATTACATGAATACAAACTATCTTCAGTAGAAAGCAACATCCACTGAATACAAATTATCTTCAGTGGGTAGCAAAGTCCATTTTCATTAAATTACATGAACACAATCTCTATCTTCAGTAGATAGCAATGTCTATTTTCATTAATTACATGAATACAAACTATCTTCAGTAGATAGCAATGTCCATATTCATTAATGGACTTTGCTATCTACTGAAGATAGTCTATATTCATGTAATTTAGTGAAAATTGACTCTGCTATCTACTGAAGATAGTTTGTGTTCATGTAATTTAATGAAAATGGACATTGCTATCTACTGAAGATAGTCTATATTCATGTAATTAATGAAAATGGACATTGCTATCTACTGAAGATAGTTTGTGTTCATGTAATTTAATGAAAATGGACTTTGCTATCTATTGAAGGTAATTTATATTCATGCAAGTCATAAAAATGGACATTGCTATCTTCTGAAGATAGTTTGTATTCATGTAATTAATGAGGATATGTGCATATTTGTTATCTACTGAAGATAGTTTGTATCCATATAATTAAGGGATGGGGTATGAACGTTTGGACAGTATTTATTGTGGGACATTAGAGCACATCAGACATATTGAATTGCATTCTGAATACGAAGAATGTCCTTCTGATATCAAATAATTTTCGATTTTTTGAAATTCGCAATGTATTACACATTTTATGGCAAATCATTAAAATTGATATTTTTGATATTTAACAGTACTTGAAGTAAACTTTATAAATCTGATGATTTATACTTAAAGTGTATGTAGGTGGGATGAAAAGCCGATGATCAATTGAAAATTTTGACCTTTCTTATTGAAGATATGGATTTTTTTTCCCAAAACACACAAAAAAAAATTGGGTCTTTTTGGGAAAAAAATCCATATCTTCAATATAAAAGGTCAAAATTTTCAATTGATCGTCGGCTTTTCCTCTTAGCTACATACACTTTAAGAATATATCATTAGATTTATAAAATTTACTTCGAGGACTGTTATATATCAAAAATGTGAAAAATATCAAATTTTAATAATTTGTCATAAAATTTGTATTATATTGTGAATTTCAAAAAATGAAAATTATTTGATATCAGAAAGACATGCTTCGTATTCAGAATGCAATTCGATACATCTGAGGTGCTCTCATGTCCCACAAAAAATACTGTCGAAACGCCATAAACGCTCATTCTAGATCCCTTAATGAAAATGGACTTTGCTATCTACTGAAGATAGTTTGTATTCATTCAATTAATGAAAATGGACATCGCTATCTACTGAAGATAGTTCTATTCATGCAAATCATGACAATGGACATTGCTATCTATTAAAATAGTCATATTCATTCAAGTCATGAAAATGGACATACCCATTGAAGTTAATTAGTATCCATTAAATTAATGTATGAAAACAGACTATCTACTGATGTTTGTGTGTATTCCACTAACAAAACATGACTCGTCCAATTTACACCATGCATTTTGCATGAATATCACCTTAGCAGACGTGTCAGATAAATATTGTCATGTTTTATCTCTCTCTGGCTTAAAAATGGTGTTTTTTAATCAAATCCGCCACGCTTTGGGATGGGTAAAAATAGCACTGTGACCATGAGCCCAATAAGGAGAATTCAAAGCATGCATGCATGCAAGATTATGTGTAAAATGTGTGAATAAAAAACAACTTTACATAGCTAATATATTGCATAACTCTATCGCCCACTACCATCAGTCTAATTCAAACAACAAGAATATTGAAGTTAATCAAATACAACATGTTTGACTGAATAGGATTATGACAAAGCTAACTTGATAGCTGCTATCAGGACAAAATCACCCACTACCATCAATCTAATTCAAACAACAAGAATTGAAGTGTTGCTTTATCAAATCACTTTGTTTTTAAATACAACATGTTTGGCTGAATTGGATTTTGGGCTTGACAAAGCTAACTTGATAGCTGCTATATCAGGAAAAAAATCACCCATTACCATCAGACTAATGCAAACAACGAGAACTGGAGTGTTGCTTTATCAAATCACTTTGTTTTTATATAATGATGTATATTCATACGTAGCGGTAAACGTAAATAGAAAGCAAATTTATACTTCTACGCTACTCAAATTTGGTACACTCACCGGAGCGCTTTCACCAGGTCAACCGGCGTCTTCATCATCTTTTTAAATACAACATGTTTGGCTGCATTGGATTTTGGGCTTGACAAAGCTAACTTGATAGCTGCTATCAGGAAAAAAAATCACCCACTAATTCAAACAACAAGAATTGAAGTGTTTTTTTATCAAATCACTTTATTTTTTTAGAAACAACTTGTTTGGCTGAATTGGCTTTTGACAAAGCTAAGTTGATAGCTGCTATCAGGGAAAAAACTGCTATAGTTGTTCGCAGTTTGTGCTCTTGTGAATATTGATTAAAAGATATACTGAATTATTCAAAGATTTTTAAAACTTCAACTTAAAAAAAAACACACACAAAAAAAACCATGCGATCTGTTTTAAATTGTTGCACAACAGGTGAACTGAATTCACAAAACAATACAAAAGGATCATATGTCTTACTCATTTGTGATAGTGATAGATCTATATAGGTTTAGTGAAGAAAAATGCAGTACAAGACAAAATTGTTCAACTCTATAAAACCCATTCCCCTCTAATTTTAAGCATGCTTATCAAGGATAATGTCAGTGCCAACTTGGCACATTTCATCCTTGGCTGTTTTTAACAGCAGCGACACATGACATTTAGGAATTAGAAGATCCCGGAGTAACTCCGTAGATTCACCATGATTTTGGTTGGTTTAAGCCTTTGTTATTCCCACAAAGACTTGTCGAGGTAATGTCTGGGTTTATGCGTTGATGCTTGCCAGAACGGGATGGATCACCAAAACACTTGCAACAGATACATACTCTGGTTAGATGTTAAATGTCGTAGAAGTGGGCTGTTCCAGTTAATATCCATACAACCCTTATGGAAGACATGACCTTAATCTTCCACAAAGGGAGTGTGAATTGCAAATGGAGCCACCCATTGAGTGTCGTCAGCTCCAAAATGGGTTATTCCAGTTGAAATCCATACACCCAAAATGGAAGACATGACCTTAATCTTCCACAAAGGGAGTGTGAATTTCAAATGGGGGTATCTGAATGAGTGACTCCATTTCAAATCTACGCCCCCTGTGTGTGTGATTAAGGTAATGTCTTCCAAAGGGGGGATGGATTTAAACTGGAATAGCGCAATGCAGGTGGAACAAAATTTACAACTTGAAGTTGGGTTTTCGATATAAGCTTACAGCTTCAGTCGGAATGGGTTAAATTTGCCAAGTCAAAGAGATAGTTAACGCAATGGAGAGAAAAGGTTGCAAAAAGGTTCATGTTACAAAAATAATGTTTATGCTACATCTGATAGTGATATTTTGTACTTTGTATACACACTATCATCAACATAATACTCCCAGCATGTATAATGTTTCAATCAAGATGTGACTACCGTGAAAAAAATAACACTTTTGATGCAGGATGGGTGAGATCATTCATGAAGCATTTATCTATGTTGCTGAAATCTGTATTTTTTTATGGCATTGTAAAGCCAACTAACCTTTCAGTTGAATTCCCCCAAAAGTGCCTCAAGTACAAAGTCTAAACCCACCACATGACCTCATTTATCCGTATTTTAAGGATTTTGTCCATAAGATGGAGCTCAATTTTTGATGAGCTAGTGCCAGCTTGAGCTAGGCTTAAGAAACGGCTTTTGATTCATCAGTGTTCAACTTGAAAAGATCAGACCACGGTACAAACTCTTGTTGAAACAGTTTTGCACTGGTGCATCTAGCAAATGTGGATTTCTCTGTCATTTAATCACAAATCATGTTGCTTCACTTCAACTTCAAGAACATATTTCCATGTTAATTTTTTGGCCCAGTTACGTGCTGTGAATAGTCAATGCGTCGCAGTAGGCCTGTGTGTGCGACGTTAAGAAATTGTGTGAAAACTATCTTGTCAGATTTTTTTTTGCTGTAGGCCAGTGGGTAACTGGTCAAACATCCAGAACATTAATGCGCGTGTTTTCTGTAGAAGTTGTATTCCCAATGTTACGAATTCATGACTTGATCAGTGGGTGAAATAGCAAGAGTTAGGACTGATTCATACTGCAAATGTAATGTTGAACTGTGAGATCGCAAACAATTGGACTTGAATTTAAGGCCAGAGTAATGGAAGACACATTCGTCCACGACCGAATTTGAGATTTTTTGATATTTATCAACACTAAGATGTATTCTTTCACTTGAAACTGATAAAATACAACTTGCTAATATTTATTCGTATTTTTGCTTGATTTATTTCACTCTTTTCAACTCTAAAAAGTCACATGGCTCAAGACAGCTTAGTAAATTGGCGGAAATAATGAGTCAGAAATGCGCTTGAATGCGAAATATTGTGATTACGCTACGATTCGCGTCACGTGACGCCACGCAAACTCTGCGCGTATATCCAACGCAGTCAAGGCGCATTCGGTATGTTGTTAACGCCAGCAAATGTGGTGTAAACAAAACAAAAATTTGCAGTCAAAATGCCACTTAAGATTTTTTAATTATTTTGAATTTTGGCGCACTGAAAGCAGAGATTATAGATTCATTGGTGCAAAAAGATGCATTTTTAGACCATGCACCAGATACAGCTTTTACAAGTGTGAAAGTCTTACCGCTTTTAAAATTTAAGGACGTTTTGTGCATAATTTTGACATTTTTTACTAAAACGCCGATTTCTCAGAGTTCACTTTTGACAATATTTCGAGATTTTTGTGACAAGATAACTCGAAAAATATGCAAGCAAAGGGTAAACTTTTTGCACTATCCTTTAGAGTACATGAAAGTCTAGGGAAGGTTTTTTCATTTTTTCAAAATATTTGTTTTAAACAAAAATATACACCATTATGTGCAATTTTTAGCTTAATAGAGTGACAAAATGGCTTTTTTCACATGTTTTTTTCAATATTTCAAAAAAGAGACGAATTTCAAAAAATAAAAAACCTTCCCTAAGTTCATGTCTCTTCTTCATGAAAAAGCTAACTGAATTTTTTTTTATCTCGAACGGATTTTTTTCTAAGTTGTCACAAAAAAATTGGGGTAAAAAGTGAATTTTTGTGATTTTTTCAAAAACTTGAGATTTTTGAACAAATCTGACGTCACCATGGGATTCCTTGACTCATTTCCTTTCCAAAAATGTATAGTTTTATATACTTTGGACGAAAAGGTCCATGTTCTCTCCCATTACTCTGCCCTTAAAAGTATAAATCAGCAAAATACATGTTTGCAAGATTAAACTTTGAAATCAATAAGGTGTCGGGTAGCATTTGTATTTCAATTCTGCGTGTCGGTGAATTTTACATGGCAATGACTATTTTTCTTCACGTCACAAAATATTCAACAAGGAATATTCAACCATTAGACTGGTCATGAATTAATTGCACAAGAAATGTATGCAGTTTTGTAAAGAGATTTTTCAAGGGGGAGAAAGTGTTTGGAAACTATTATTTAACTATTTTGATGTAGTACATGAATGAATACTAAAAATATGTTATGACAAAATTTCTTATAACACACAAAAACACAAAATTACATTTTATACTGGGATTTAAGTCTTCCGGAAATTCCTGGAATTCCGGAAATGTAGCCAAAAAAAATCTGGAAACTTTTTTTTTACATTTCTTGAATTGGATGATGATACTTTGTCATAAAAAGAACAAAAAAACCCTTTTTGGAGCCCCTTGTACCCCCGGAATTCCGGAAATTTGGCATGTGCATGTTTTTCAGGGAGAGGATTGTTACCTCACTTATACCTCTGTTTAAACATTATAAAGACAGAGCTGCCAACCCTTCCTGATCCTGCAGAAGACTTCCTCATTTGCTGACAATCTTCTGTCTTCTGCAAAACATATTAAATCTTCTGCATATGCAGCTATCTGGCTAAATCTTCTGCATACTAAAAATCTGAGGGCCTGACAATTTTGTGTTAACAAAGTTCCACTGTATTATGATTTAATTGGGCCAATCAGGAGCATGGTTAGAATGGTGGTAGGGCTGAAGAGGATTGAGCTAGAAGCTATATTTTTATTGGTCACCCAGATGAATAATGAACCAATCGGAAATGCTGTTAGCCAGTATCTCTCAGTGTGTTGTTGATATTTTTAAATCGACTTCACTTCATCGGAAATCCAAAATAGATCCATTATGTATTAATCCACAAAGTCAGAATATATGAATATCATGCACAGTTTAATAGTGACGGTGCAATACTTGTGTAAACAATCGATTCAAATCTGGTTTTGTTTGCACTGTCAGTTTTGAGAATTTTACTTTCAAATTTGACGAAGAGGAAAATGTCAATTACACAACGAGGAAATGATGGGAAGCAATGAAGGGATGGATGGGGAGTTGATATCACCGGATTAAGCCACCGTGAGACAACTGGCCTTCAGTTCTCTCGTAATTTGCTTACTATTTGCAACTACACGCAATGACGTTAACTGACAGATTTAGACTGCCAATGGAGTGCAGTGGTGCGTAAGAAACACCGATGATGCGTACGTCAAAGAACAAATTAGTTTTCTTTTCTTTTCGTTTTGAGCTAGATAGTTTCCTGCCCATATAAGTCTTTATTATCATTACAAAATTGCAAAAATGGTCTTTTATCCTCTGATGTTGATGGAGTAACGTGACTGCATTGTAACCCAGTTTGTTGAAAAGCATTAGATTTCGTAATTGGAAACATGCGTGTGCTCACAAACGCATCTCGCCCATAGGTTTTTCCAGTCGGAAGGATAAACACTATGTCCTGCATGCATTAACGACCAACGGAATTGGTAATACGGTCAGTGCGGACTGTATTGTTAAGCGCACTCAATGGATGTTTCAGCGGACAATTGCCACGACTTTTAATTTAGAAGTTGGGAAATAATATCTTTTTGTAAGCGGTTGAGAGAGTGGGAGAGAGAGACGTCAGTTACATATAGCTACCATGTTTGATTAAAATTGTAATGTGTGTGAGTGAGTGAGGATGGACATCAATTGAAAGTTAAGGAGATTTATAACTCAGGTAGCATGCAAACTGTTGAAGACTCAATATCAACTTAAGCCTGTAAAAGCCTATGAATGTTTAAGCAGTATACTTAACATTTAAAGAAATTCAACAGTAGTGAATGTTTCTAAGAAAATGACATCATTTTTGTGAACCATTTTTGTGTTTTCTTTATGCTAATGGTTTCTTTATTTTTTCATGTAAATGTTTAAAAAGAAGGATGTTTATATGTTGATAAAAAAAGCCGTGGTTGTACATTGTATTTAACATAGTTTCAATCGACGTCAATGGCTTCAGAAGATTTTCCAAATAGGGGGCTGATGAAAAAAAGCAAATTTTGTTGATGACTTGTTTTTGGGAGTGCCTGGGGGTTCCCCCTCTGAGTCAGAAAATATAGAAAAAAATTGGTCAAAACTGCCATTTTTTCCAGTATCTAATCACAGTTTATTTACTTCTGAAATGATATGGAGGTTATTCCAGTTGAAATCCATACACCTCCTATGGAAGACATGACCTTAATCTTTCACACAGGGAGTGTAAATTTCAAAAGGGGTTACTGAATGGTAACTCTGTTTGAAATCTACTCCCCCTGTAAGAGATAAAGTCATGTCTTCCATAGGGGGTGTATGGATTTCAACTGGAATAGCCCGATGCAGTATCTGTGCATAATTAGGAAAGTAGATACTGCAATTTAACCCCATGAGAACTACCTGCCGATTGGCCAAAATGAATATTGTGTCCAATTTTGAACCAATCAAGGAGGGTATTAATAAGATCATTTTTTTAATCTGCAAATGCAAGTTTCAAGTTATCAACCAATCAGAAATGCTGTTAGATGACCAGTAGTGTCCGGGGGGGGGGGGGGGTTACGTTTTGGAGGATGGATACATTTGTATAAGGAGTCATTAATTCATGTTACGCCATGCTCTATCGTTATGCGAATATTATCCAAAAATGGTGTATTTTTTGTGTTCAGTTCCCGCCATCATAACTGTATATAAGACATTGATCGAATATAACGCCTTGGCGGCATCCAAATTGTTATGCTGTCAGTAATTCTTCCATAGTGAATTATGTGTGAAATTTGGAGCAATGTTTGGATACATAGTAGATAATGTGGAACATGACATTAATAATGCCGTGCAGTCGGCAAGTTTCACCAAGCTAAATTAAGTAAAATAGAGTACTGAAATTGCACCCAATATAGTCATGATACTCCATGATGTGTGATGGAAAAGGGCCTCGCTAAGTGAGATTTTACTTTTATAAGGTTTTTCCTTTTACTTAATAAGAGTCGCAGGGGTTTTACGCTTGTGTTTTGCTTTTAGTTTTATTGTGTTGTGAGAGACTCGAGTGTGTTATCAAATTGATCAATTCACGGGTGCGCAACTTTGTCTCTTGTGATCGGGTGATTGATATCTGCTTGTATTGTTTAGAAAATTGTAGTTTTATAATAATGGATGCTCGGTTTATTTATTTATATTTTGCTATACATAGTAGCCTCATCAGCACTTGTGTTGCCTTCCCTGGGGGCAATGTTACAGTTACAAAATTGTTCAATAATAATATTTTATATAAGTTCTATACAAACACATTTTTAGAGAGCATGTAATATTATTACATCGCCGAAACAATAAATTGTGTGATAAAAATACACTGGTGAACATATAGTCACACAAGAGACTTAATATTTTTTTGAAAACGTTCATTGGCATGGATGAAACTTCTACTCTAAAATCTGCTGGTAGATTAGTCCACATATTTACAGGATAATAATGAAATGTACGTATTCCTGTTTGGCCAAAAGTTTGTCTCAAAGTACTTCTCAAGTTAACAACCTAATGCGAAATGGGGTTAAACCTTTTTTTTATCTGTGTGATGAGCTTTTTGACAAGAATAGGCCACCTTTTCATCTCTCAAGGAGGTTTCACTGTGGCCAAGATGAAGAATTTTATTGAGATTTACGATTTAGGCTGTTTTGACGTCTGACAAAAATCTCACGTTTTGTGTGGTGGTTTTGGAAAAAATAATAAAACAGCCGAAAAAAAAATGAAATTTACTCAATCCAGCTGAAATAGCGGGCAATTTGATGAAAGCACAGGGGTACTTTGGAAGACATTACCTCAATCAACATGAAGATCATGTCTTCCAAAGGGGTGTATGAATTTCAACTGGAAATAGAATAGCCCTTTAATTTTTAAAACTGTGTTTTAATGGGACCTGTCCAAGAAACAGATCACTTGTTTAGCAACCATAGTTAGTTAATTACTTTTGTTACACCTGAATGATGTGTCACATTTTGCTGTAAAAGCATAGGTTCTTCCCCCCCTTTTTTTTTCATAACGAATTGTTGTAATGAGTTGTACTAATTTAGTCAATTGTAATTAGTAATAACATATGCCAGGCGGTGGTTCTCATTAATTATCTCGGGGCTTTTTACACCATAAACCAATTAACTTAATTGGCTGGCTCTCATTAAAACTAATGATGTTGTTAACAAAAAAGCAATTTTAATATTTCATGTATGTGGTTCATATTTTATCAGTTTTTAAAGAATATCTTTTCAATGTGTGTGATGGCACAAAGACAAATTTGTATTTATTGCACAAGTTTGGACATCAGGAAATGGCTTCATTGGAGCAATAGTACCAATATTATGACATCAAATACCTGTATATAGTATTATAAAATAGTTTTGTTTTGTAAAGAAACACATCATTAGACCCAATGTTATCTTGTGGTCAGAAAGGCTTGTAACATGTGATTTGATTCGGCTTCAAAATGGACAAATTTTATAATATCTATAGACAGTTTGATCAGGGTTGAAAATAAGTGATTGTTGGTCACTGAGATGAGAACCTAATTGACAAAGTGACCAGCCCACAGGATAACCAAAGTCTGTACATTTCATTTTGCCATTGCCAATAGACATAGCAATGAGAATCAGTTCCAAGAGCTTAACCCCATGGGTACCACTGGTCATATTATCAGCCTCTAAGAGCTATTTTGATTGGTTACAAAAAGAGCTATATTATATACTGAACCAATCAGAGATGTGGTAACAATACTCAGTAGATCTGAAAATTGCCAAGAGATTCGTTTTGATTGGTTACTCAGATGATCATATCTTGTAATTAACCAACCAGGGACACTGTAAGAAAGGCAGTGTGTGGTTAATGAGATATTCCAGTTGAAATCTGTACACCCCTAATGGAAGACATGATCTTAATCACCCACACAGGTGGTGTATATTTCAAATGGAGTCACCCATTCAGGTAGCCTCATTTGAAATCTACACCCCCTGTGTGGAAAGGTCATGTCTTCCATAGGGGATGTATGGCTTTCACCTGGAATAGCCCAATTCATGATCTCAGTACGAAAAGAATGCCAACAAGATACATTCAAGTAAAGGCAAGATTTGTGGCAAGTATAAACAATAATGTATGGAAGTTGTGGTCAACCCCGAAATCTAACAGACAACAAAAAACAGAAACAGGTTGTCCGTAGGATTACACTCGTTATTACATGATTGGGATATTCCAGTTGAAGTCCCTACACTCCTATGGAAGACATGACCTTAATCTCACACACAAGGGGTGTAGATTTCAAATGTAGTCACCCATTTAGTTAGCCCCATTTGAAATTCACACCCCCTGTGTGGAAGATTAAGGTCATGTCTTCCATGTATGGATTTCAACTGCAATAGCCCATTGCTGCTCAAACTCTTGTGAGTATTGCCGGATCAAGATCACACAGCATTTCAAAACAACAACACTGCTGATGAAATCAACCAATGTTCTAGAAACATAAGTTTTGACAAGTCTTGATATGAAGACATTTCTTGATGGTATGAATAAACTACAGACCTGATGAATTTATTCAATGTCTAAATGCAAATTTCTGGATATTCCCAGGGATTTATGAGTTGAGTGCCATCCTTGCCATCCCACACCTATTATGCACATATCTTTACGGTGTATCAGTTTTCCACATTTTCAGTGATTTGAATACTAATACGTGGTAAGTGTGTGGACAGTTGTAAAGCCTGTTGCCGAAATAAATGCACCACATTTGCGGCGTGTTAACTTTGAATAGTTTTTCCAAATGGGGAATTGATGTATGTCCTGAATAAATATTATGTCAAATAAAAACAGTATACTTTACAAAGCATACTAGTAACAGGGTATAATAATAATAATACAATGTTTTTCCTTAGCATATCATGCAAGTATTAATAAGGCTCTATGTGATTTAAAACTTGACGTAGCTTGATGTAAACTGATGGGGAGCATGTTCCACAGATAAAGATCAGCATAAGGTTCTTTCACCATGGAAGTTTGAGATTGGTTTAACATGTAGCGGTCATTTTCAAACAAACATTTTTTCACAACTGAGAATTTACATTTTACACAAGTTTGCATTTTAAAACAGCTTCTTTCAATTACTCAATATTTTCGGCAATAAAGTAATTTGTCACACGGTTATTGCATAATTTGTTGGCACAAACAAGTCTGATATTGATGAGAGTTGAATCAAGATGCCGCATATGAAAACTGGCACGTAAACCAATAATCCTATTCCAGTAAATATCTACAGAAGTATAAACTATGGAGAATATGATTTAGAAGTGTTTTTGATAGTTTTATTATATATATATATATATATAATAAAAGTAGTTATTTCTGGATTCTTTTTCTGGCATTCATTTGTATAGTATAACGTCATATAGTAGTGAATACGTGCAATCTTGGCAATGGATTTGGCTGTTACAGTTGAAATCCATATACCCCGTATGAAAGACATGACCTTATTCTCCAACACAGGGAGTGTGAATTTCAAATCTTGTTACCTGAATGGGTGACTCCATTAGCAATTTACCCCCCCCCCCCAAAGATCATGTTTTCCATGGTGTATGATTTTCAAATGGAACAGCCCACTCATTCCACAGGGGGATTATTGCAATAGAAATATTATGATCTGCAAACAGTGTTCACATGTTGCAAGTGTGTTTTAATACAAGCGACTCCCGACCGAGTCTCCCGAGTATAGAGTCGATTCACAATCATTTTTGCACCATATTTGAAAGGAAAATCCCAAGTGCAAGTTCTTTTCTTTCCACTCGCCCACACGTCATTGAGTAAAACGGTGGATTTCCAACAAAATTACCTGAATAAACCTTAAAATAGACATCATCCTTAATAAAAAAAGCCTTGGCATTCTTCATACATGAATACTGACATGGCCTGAGATGTATTTGTATAGCATGGTAACATCAAGACAACAGAGGTGATTCCACACGAGAGACGCGAGATCCGGAGCAATGCAAATTCCTGAGATGCGCATCAATGTGAACTTCTATTTCGCGCACAGATGACATCATGCCATGAGCACACTACCCACACACGACATCGCGCTATGAGCGCCGCACACGCACTGTAACGTGCTTAAAAGAATGCGACATTTCCTATATATGCGGATCCTAGTGCTGTGTAGATTGCTATTATTGATGCGGATTCCACAGCAATGCGCACTCCTAGGATGCGCATCAATGTGAACTTCATGCGCGCACAGATGACATCATGCCATGAGCACACTACCCACACACGACATCGCACCTTGAGCACACCACACGCACTGTAACACTTAAAAGAACGCGATCATTTCACAGATGCGGACCCGAGTGCCGCGTAGACAGGTGCTATTAATGATGCGGATTCCGGGAGTGCGCATTGATGTGAATCTCACTCCCATGTGGATGCGCCTAGAACTTTGCTGGTTAGCCCCGTGGGTAGCAACAATTTTGTACAGAGTGTACATAGCCTCTGGGTTCTCAGTGATTTTCAGGTTGGAGAGCAATTTGAAATGTCATGTATTGTCTGTGGGCAATGGCTGACCATACTATTGGGCTCTTCCATATAATATCCACACTCCCCCTGTGGAAGATTTTGGAAATATCTACCACAGGGGGAGTATGAATTTCAAATGGAATGAGCACATTAGGCAGCTCCATTTGAAACTCTCCCTCCCACTGTAGAAGATTCAGGTTGAATCTTCCTCAGAGGGTGTATGAAATTCAAATGGAGCTGCCTAAAGTGCTCATTCCATTTGAAGTTCATACTCCCCTGTGGTAGATATTTCCAAAATCTTCCACAGGGGTAGTGTGGATTTTAAATGGAATAGCCCATTTTTCTCTGACCAAATCTGGACTAAAGGTGAACGACAGGCTGTACTGAAGCCGTCTTTGTTTGTTCTTGATTGTACGGGTTGATAGAATAGAGCTAACTTGTTTTTCTGTGGTTTGATTTTGATTAGTAAGTTTGAAGCCATTTATAGATGGTCAGGAATATGACAAATGGGACATTTTTGATACTGCTGTAGCTATTTAAACATCATTGCTACATAAGAGTTGTAAACCTAACATTTTTTCAGTAGCTTTCACAAAGGAGGGGGAAGGGGCCATAGCCCCCCTACTTTTATCATTCAGTTGGGGGAAATGAACTCAGTAGGGATGCACCTTGTCGGGGGATTTGCACACCCACCCCACTTTTGTCAGTCATTCGAGTAATTTGTTTTCAGGTCTTGCAGTTAGACATTCTGGTCCAATTTTATCTAATTCGTTAGAAAATAGTACAAAAAACTGTAAAAGCACTAAATGCTAGTGGTCAATATTCTTAGGGCATGTCTTGTCTTGTCTATAGATGTATATTTGTTATTTGATTTTGTATATATGTATAGTTTTTATCTTTTTATTGTATACATGTGATGTTGAAGCATTTATGTTAAAGAATGACCATGTGTCTTGCGTTATTGGCCTCTTCGTCATCTCCCTCAATATCGTCTACTTGAATACGTTCATCAGGACTGTTAGGTATCATAATATTAGTACATTTTGTTTTTCAAGTCATAATTTTCTCACATTTTAAATGTTTCATCTTCTGATTGGAGGACTTCCATCAGTAATACGCTAATCTAGCAACAATACCACTTTCACCTCCAAGGTGTTCTGTTCCTTGCAGTAGCTGATCTTGCAAGGAACAGAACACTGGAGATGAGAGTGGGGTGTTGCAAGATTGGCGCATTAATGATGAAGTTCAACTGGAAGTTGAAACATCTAAAACATGAGAAAATTATTGGACTTGTGAAAAAAAATTACCAGTAGTTTATTTAGAGAATAAAGGTATTGTTTTTAGCCGCTGGAGTGCATCTATCGTCTCATATAACATGGGCGACATCATTTCGCCGAGTTGTTTTATGCCAAATATAATGTGTCACCCGTGTTATATGAGACAATAGATGCACGACAGCGGCTAAAAACAATACCTTTATTCTCATTCTTAAACATTTCAATTCAAGTAAAAATATGATAAGTATTACAAATTTTAATCAAAGTAAATCCTACATTTTGCAAGGAATTATTCCTAGGGTTTAAAATCGATCAGTCCCGTTGTTGCTATGCACCTCCGATTGGTTCAAATTGCAAGTACGCGTATCGCGTCGATGCACACATGCTGACCCGTGTCATATCACACGGGTAAGAACCAATAAGATTGCAGGAACATTCTCAAGTGTTTAAGAATATTCTGTATTTTGATGTTATGATATTGAAATAAAGTGGATTGATTGATCATTTGGATACATTTTAAGACATTTTTCTTGGCAAATTGTTTTGAGCTCTTCTTATATAATTACTCAAAAATTATTTTCCTCTTTTTTGTATCTTTTCAGATTCAAGTTTGATTTTGCCTTTAAAACAGCTGCAACATCGACAAGGTATGTATTAATGCACATCACTATGAATATAGATTGGAAATTACAATCATATCGAAAAATATTAAAATGCATGAATTTTTTAAATATATCTGTGTATGTGAAATGTACCATTGCCTTGTAAAATATGTGCTGAAAGTTGAAGCATGTCACAAGTGTGACGGTGCATTATAATGTAAAAAATATGGCAGTGATAAAGATTGTTTTTTTTTTGTAGACTTTGTTTAGGATCTGTGGCATATTCTTACATAACAACACCTGTCCAAAAATATCAAAGATACCACCTACCTTTGTTCTGTAGAAGTGGAAATTTCTGCACAATTAATTGTTTGCGCTTTGCCAATTATGAGTTGTTTCCGTTGTTTTGTTAAATTTGCGATTCTAAGTTTCTTTGACCTATACACAAAAGGACATGTTTGTGTGTTGTTATTTTGGCGTTAGCATTCTAAGTTTCTTTGACCTATACACAAAAGGATATGTTTGTGTGTTGTTATTTTGGCGTTAGCATCTCGAAACGTGAAAAGCGCAAAAATATAGCACAAAATGTGCCATATATATAGGGTGCACATTTGTGAAACACTTTCTAGTGTGACAACATATTATTTTTTTGCACATGATCTGTACTACTCAAGGAAAAAATATATTGTATTTTGCTATACAGTTCCAATTTAGTTACTCGTATCACTAGTATTCCTTTCAAAATTTAGGTATAGCTTAGTTCCAAGTTACTTACAAAATCTTTTAATTTTTCATTAAATATAATGCGAATTGCGTGTAGTTGAGGTCATTTAAACAACAATCATGTGCAAAATTGTTGGGACACTTGATGTTTTGAAGATCAAATTTCTCTACAAGAGGCTGAAAATACATGGTATGTTTCATAGCTCATGTCATGTTATCTACTTGCTTACTCCCCCTCCCACCCCCTGGAAACAATGTTGGAGGAGACCTGTAGCGAGACCTGTAGACATTGTGGAATGTCTAGGGTGAAGCTGCAAAGTCCCTGAGTTGTTGTTAAATGGTTTATGGAATGATGTGGGGCGTGAGTGGTCAGCGACAACCTGTAAAGTGTGCTGAGGCTTGTGGATCAACGCTCTAGGCATTGTGCCTGTGCGTGGCGCACTATAAATCACTGCGCTTTTTTTTAGCGCAACCATCTTTCACTATCTTTCAGCATTCACCAATTGATTAAGGGGAGAAGGGATGCACAAAATATACAAAAGTATTTAACATTTTCCCACATGATTGTAGGTGTAAATTGTCTCTGATGAAATCTGCCCATACTCTTTTAATGCTGACACTTATCAAAGATGGTTTCAATTTGGTCGCATAAATGTTATTATTTTTTGAATATTTTTTGTAACCATCCACTTGCCTCTTTGGAAAAATATGAATAAGATACAGAATATACGCTTCTGTTGTACTTCTTCGACTAAGTCTCTTAGATCTATTTCCGGCAATTATGATCAGTAAATAAAAAAAAAACCCTTACTGAATAAAATTGATCAAAATCGTCTCATCGCAGATAACATCTCAACTTGTTTTTATGATTCATTAGCATTGTCAAGTACTGAGTATAATGTGAGGAAATTGCCGCTTCTAATCTCGAGCCAAATTATGCTTTTTAAGATGTACTTTTATGATAAGACAGCCATTATGTGTATAAGTAAGTACGAGATATTTCTGGGCAATTTTCTAATGCGGCAGGGAGGTAGAACCAAAGAGTACCAACTCCACCGGAGAAGATATCTTACACTTCCCAAAATGCATTTCTTCCAATTTCCTTTCAATTTTCTGTACCGATTTGCTGTCTAGTGCAACATGGGTCGATAGTGACAAAAAGTACCTCAATGAACAGAGCACATCCAGATCTTGCAAAATGTTTATTTCTTGATTATCGACACATGTTTAGCCAGTCTATTCTCAACATGAAACCAAAAGGAGCCTGTACAAAGTAATAGGAGTGTCATATGATGTCATGAGGTGGTGCATCATGTTGCAAAGGATTCTGGGAAAGGGTACAATATCTTCTCTGCGACCCTACCATGTTTGCCTAACTAAAAAAAATGGAGGTCAGATAGTGTACCTGTGGATAATTTCGCTATGTGCCCGGCAATCTTTGATTCTAAGTGCGTGGTTGTCTGGGGTTCTGCGTGTATATGCACGCTAAGCAGTGAGTGCGCAATCTTTTGTAACGCTCAAGCTTATATAAATGTGTAAATTATTGTTTGATTTCGGACTCTTGCCAAAAAATGCAGGAGGTACATGAGTGATTAAACAATGTGGTGGATGCTGCCAAAAATGCACACCAATTCTGAGTGAGCAAACTTAGTAATGCTGAAGCGTATAGGTGCAAATTATGGGTCAATATACCCTGTTTTGGATAGCAAACATTGTGATGGATTTGAAATAGCCCAATTTTAGGAGGAGGAAGTGGAAAATGTGCACTTACATGTACTCTTTGGGATTTAACAAAAACAATTTATTAGATCTGAAAACTACCATGTGTTTGGGAGAGATACACATACATGTACTTTGCTTGTATATTTTAATGTTTATGCATGAAGTAGTCGCAGAAGTGCATGGCGACGAGTTGAAGAGTGAGTGTATCCATCCGTCCGTCCGATGAGATAGTAATTTGTTTGTGCTATTCAATTGGGCCATTCCAGTTGAGATCCACACACCCCCTGTGGCAAACATCACATTAATATTCCCCACAGGGAGTGTGGATTTCAAATGAGGTTCCCTGAATCGGCGACTCCGTTTTAAATCCACACCCCCTGTGTGGGATATTATAAGGTCATGTTCTATAGGGGGTGTATAGATTTCAACTGGAATGGCGTATTGTAAAGCATGGCCAAGTAGGAGTAATCCATCGTACAAGGACCTCCCTGAGGGTCCCGCGATAAGTGAAAGGTGAGATGGATATATGGCAAAAGATTTATTGGAAATTGCTCTCAGCGCGGATAATGGGATTAAATATGAATGTGTCTGCTTAACTTTAAACAATTTTTATAGGTCTAGTGTATCCTCAAGTTGTTATTTTGTTTTCCCGATAAATATCAAGTTAACAAATTTGTGTAACAAGTGGCGACATCGAGTTACAGACAGAATATTTTTCTTCTCATCTTAAAACCTGTTGCCATAAATTAAAGAGATACAAACTATTCATCCCAGCATCACCTGTTGATGAGGGTCATCGTTCCATCAATTGCGATAGACGGACCTGCTACGCACATAACGCATATTTTTACAGTCTTTCGCGTAAACATGAAGACATGCAATGCTCTATTGCGCATACTATGGACGAAAGAGATAACAGACCACATACAATCAGTCTCAGTCTCAGCATCACCCGATAATGAGGGCCGATTGTTCCATGAAATGCGTCAGGCGAGACTGCTACACACTCACCGCATATTTTTACGCTCTTTCACGTAAGCGCAAAGACACACAATGCTCTGTTGTGCATACGTGAAGGCACGCAATGCCTCATGATTGTTAGTTGTGTACAATTGAACGATACAAAAGCATGAGAACTTTAGCTACTTGCGATAGTCTATCTCTTTAGTTTATGTCTGTTGCATAATGATTAAGATTATGTAAAGGTAGAATCCTGCTCAAATTTCAGTTGTTTGTTTTTTTAAACCTGGGACACTTGATCAGTTGAAAACGCAATTACTCGTCTGTGCTTCCTTGAGGCTGAAGTTGTTATTTATTTTCCTGATAAATATCAAGTTAACACATATGTGTAACAAGTGGCAAAGTCAATTTACATGATTGGGCTATTCCAGCTGAAATCCATACACCCCCTATGGAAGACATGATCTTAATCTCCCACACAGGGGGTGTAGAATTCAAATGGAGTCACTCATTCAGGTAACTTCATTTGAAATTCACACTCCCTGTGTGGAAGATTAATGTCATGTCTTCCATAGAGGTTGTATGAATTTTAACTTTAACCCATTATTAAGATGGTGAATTTAAACTGGTAGAATCCTCTTCAAATGCTAATCAATAGTACAAATATTACTGGAGATACTTTTCAATGGTATAAAATAGCTCTTTGTGGTGGATTATAAGGGCACGTACAGTTCACACCTCAAGTTTGATGGTGACGTCAGAAAGCGTTCCTTGCATGTGCGAGAGCATTTTGATTATGCTGCCTTTACACAGAAGCCTATTATGCTGCGATTCTGATAACGACATGCAAATGTGTGAAGCACTAAAATTGGAACAATAAAAAGATTACCAATAACACTGAAAGATGGTATTTGAGTGATGCATGCATCACATCTCCTTGCAACAGTCAGAGCATGAAATTACGTTGTCAAAGCATTAAATATTTGTTTTCTTATCCAGGGTTTAGTGCAAGAAAAGCCTATCTGCAATAGCTGCCCTATAGACAATTTGGCCATTTCTGCATTCTATATGTACACACATGACACATGGCAGCTATTGCAGATAGGCCTTTTCTTGCACTTGACACCCTTGTTGTAAAGATCACATGTTCTAATAGCAGAGAGATCTTTATAAGAGAGGTCC
This sequence comes from Amphiura filiformis, assembly GCF_039555335.1. Lineage (NCBI taxonomy): Eukaryota > Metazoa > Echinodermata > Ophiuroidea > Amphilepidida > Amphiuridae > Amphiura > Amphiura filiformis. The sequence goes on from NW_027305502.1 coordinate 695,819, forward strand.
GGATATGGGTGGTTGGACTGTAGCAATATTTTTTTTTTGTTCATTTCAGGCATATTAGTAATTACTATCTTCAGAAGATAGCAATATATATTTAATTCATTTCAGATGTAGCTAACTTCATTAGATAATCAGGCGTAGTAGCTATCTTCAGTAGATAGCAATATCTATTTTCATTAATTGAATGAATACAAACTACTATCTTCAGTAGATAGGGAAGTCTATTATCATGAATGAATGCAAACTATCTTCAGTAGATAGCAATGCCCATTTTCATACAAACAGGAACAGCAACTTCCTTCAATTATAGATTGTTGCAATTTTGTGTCGGAAGAAATTTTTGCTTGTCAAAAAGTCATTTTCTGCATTTTTTGAATAAAAAAACACCAAAATTAAATGCATAGCATTGCAACAACAAAATGTGCATGGACTATTATATAATGGTCTAATATTTGATGTTCAATGTCTGAGATTGGTGAGCATAAATTATAACGCTCAATGAAGTTCGTAGGTAGAAGCTTTCACTGCACCAAGTTGCGTTCATGTGTCAACAGTGAATGTGCGCTTGATTTGTCACCGCTTACATTTAACTGCATTCCTATCTCGAGTCGCGAGTTTACACTTCCAAGCGCAAGTGCCCACATTTACTGTGATTTGTACTGTAACATTATCGGAAAATTATATTTGATGTTATCGACCATCTCGCTATTGGGCTAGCTCTTATTCTCCAGTGGGGATATCCACGCTGTGACGTACTTGAAGAACAGGGCTCTTTGCTTAAGAGCATATTGTTATTATTAGGGGTAATGGCCGGTGTGAATAGTCTGAGGACGTTGAAAGAGGGAAATTTACAATTTGGAATTGCCGTAATTGTGGGTTTGGGACTTTACTTTTACCTGTTTAAAATTGAATTGTTCTGTATTTCGAGCATCTATCTTTTTGATCTTGAACGAGACAGGATTTAAAAAAAAAATGAAAAAAACAAATTTCCAATCTGGAATTGCTATTATCATGATTTTTATATTTTGACTTTTCTCATACTTGTTTGAATTAATATTCAAGTATTTCAATTTGGTACAAATAAGACTAAACTGGTAGAAAATCTGTACACAATACCAGAATTGGTTACTCCATTATGCACCCTCTTTGGGACATTAGGGGCATGTCCTCCATAGAGGGTGTATGGATTTCAACTGGAATAGCCCTTAACAAGAAACTTTGGAAATTCAGTCAAGTTGCATGATTGTATTTTTACAAAAATTCTTTAAAGGTTTGATGGTCATGGCCTCGCTGTTCATCCCCCCTCGATCGCGAGTAGTCTTTGACAAAGACTACTTTAATATAGACCTATACATATAAGGAATATATTCACATGTTGTTATGTTGAGGGCAGCTGAGAGCATGAGCTGTACAGTAAATGAATGGAAAATGTACAAAATATATCCACTTTAACAGTATATGATGGGTTTTACATTTAAAGCCATACCATACGATTTCCATCAAATTTTAATTTCCTTATTCTTTACCCAAAATGCTGAAATGATATTAGTAATTACTGTCAGAAATGGTTTCTATCCATTTGAAGCCAAAATAACAAAGTAAGTGAAGAAACCCCACTGGCTATTTTGACCATTTAACAGATGGACTTATGTCTGAATACAACATTATGTCAAAATTGCTCTGTTGATCTGACAAACAACAAATTTGGCTGATTCAATTAGGTGTAAGTTGGGACATGTGTAAACATTACAACTATGCCCAAAAATCAGGTTTGAAAAAAAATAAACTATTTCATATTATAAGATCATACATTGTGGCTTTAATGGTAAACTACTGCAGTTTTTCTCTCCAAAGATAATACTTACTATAAGATACAAATACGACTCTGTGTAAGTCTTGACAAGAGTTTGCTTACCCCGTTTGCTTACGTCAGGAAACTACAGCAGTTTCGCCACGCTGTAATTGAAGGGTTTCCATTGTGAAGCACGTGTTTAAGAAAAGGAAACTAGTGAATCAAAAAAACATTAAGACATTTATAAATCATCATATAATAAAAATATCAAAGTTGAAGTAGGCTTATTGAGCAGACGGTACCACCAGGTGTTCGATACGAGCACGTTGACTTTTATCTTGGTTCAGGGTTGCCAAATAATTTCAGCCCAAATCGCGGGTCAAGTAATCGAAAAGTCCCCCAATTTTCTCTTAAACATTGGTTTCTCTGGGACAGGAAACTATCGACAAGTCTTGGGAGCCAATGTTGAAAAGTCACCCCAATTTTTTTGTAACCATTGGTTTCTATGGGACAGGAAATTGTCAAATGTTGCGGGGAAAATCTTCAAAAGTCGCCCAATTGGGCTACCAAATCGGTTTGGCAACCCTTTGTTGGTTTGGAAAAACAGATAAAGGGATTTATAAAACTGCTTACTCTTAAACAGTGATCCCAACTAAATGGGCATTCTCTCAAAGAAGTTTGTTCCTTCCTTAAACTAATGAAATATACATAGTTTCATCTTCTGCACATAACACACGATGCATTGTTGGGGTGTCGTAAGAGTGGTAATTTTCACAGGATTCAAATTGCGGGCTGCTACAATTGCAAATATTTTGTGTGTTTTAAATTTTCGCTAATTCCAGATTTCAACTTACAATATACTTGCACACTAAATAAAAAGTTAAAAAGCCATGAACAGCAATTTGCTGACCCAGCTAGAACACCCTAAAAGTCATCCAGATTCAAATTTTGCATCTATAGATGTGGTACTGAAACAGACATTTGACAAATAGACATGAAAGCAATGTGATAAAGACAAACTCACTTGGACATCATGAAGATAGAATAAAACTATGTGCATACTTTTCTTATCGCATGACAAGGATGCCAAATTCAGCATGGTACAGCTGCTAGCAGTAGACACCAAGGATAGCAATTAGCACTTTCAGCTCAGATTCTGTATGTTTTTATGTAATTGACATAAATTTTGACATAAAATTACCCAAAAAACAAGTGATGCAATTGGAAAAAATATTTGAACCGAAAATCACTGAAAAGACCTTTAAGCACCTTGTAATTTTAAGCCAGCTTTGAAAAGCATGGAAGTTAACATAGCTGAAACATGTCCACTTTAATTGTTTTCATTATTTAGCATATTTTCATTTTGACCAAAACACCAGTTGAAGAAATACAAATGAATGAATGTAATCTTGAGTAGATAGCATTATATATTTTAATTAATTTCAGATAGCTATCTTCAGTAGATAGCATATATCACAATAAATTTCAAATGTAATCAACAGAAATACATGTATTTTTTTTCAAAAACTTTTGTACCATGCCTTGGCTGCATATAAATAGTTAAATAAAAACTATAATTTTGCATTTTTTGTTCCGAACATAGTATAGAGTAAATGTGTGGAGGGAGCTTGCACATTAGTGGTAAGCAGAAAGCAACATGTACACTGTCAGACGTGATTGATCATATACCTGGGCTAATAATGTGACCCGATGATTTCATCTGTTGCACTTGTGTTATTAAATAGACGCGGCATCACCAGAAGGTTGTAAATATAAACTCCATCATTGTCTCCTGCAGCATTTTTACACAGTAATTGGTTATCTGCTTTTAAAGTATATTATTATAATACGGGATAATCTTCTGTGCAAAACCTATATACACTGCGCACAAAAAGTGGTGTACACTTAAAACAAAAGGAATGTCTTAAACAGTAGCGTAGCCAGTGGGGGCATAGGGGAAGAGTGCCCCCCTCCCCCGCCAAAAAATGAAAGAGAAAAGTGCCTCTATGACAAAAAAAAGAAAAGAAAGAAAAAATATGGATGGCAAAGGAAAAGTGGTAAGTAGCTCATTTCCCGCCAAAATTCACCCAGATCATTTCCTGCCAAAATTCACCCAGATCATGAGCCAAAATAGTTTAAAACAACCAATTTTTGCATGCTGTGCTTGCACACTGTCCCAGTGTAGCCCTCTTTTGGATTTTTTTTGTCATCTTTGCCCCAAATGTTTTAATTTTGCCCTCGCGTATGTCAATCTAATTTGATTGGGTCGCACATATGGTGTAATACGCGAGGTTATGAATACATAATAAGATGCATGAAGCAGTATCCAAGTGAAACGCATGGTCGCTGCAGAGGAAGTACAATCGGTGCATTTAAATCCAATCCTTCTTAAAACCGTGATAAATTGCACCCCTATAGACCACTTTGGCTCTGAAAACACTCAACGCAAATCCAGTTTGGTTTGATAACATGTATACAGATTGAACCTAGATAAGCCTGTTAGGTCTACATTGATCCGATTTTTAAATCCTCATTTTGTTAGCACCATCATCTGAGGTTTAATTTCAATGCCAAAGCTGACCTATTGTAGAGAGCTATAGAAAATGAATAGTTTCCTTGGAGGTGAAAAGTGATCAGTTGATGAACGATATCATTCATGCTCGTCTCAAAAACTTGGAAAAACATCCTTTTTGCTATATCAAGATGCAATAGTCGCGGCATCAAATGTAATAATGACTGTAGCGGGTACAAATCCCATGGACTTTGCCGAGGCACGCATATGTCGGACAACTTTTAATGGTTTCCTATATGTTGTCTGCCTATGTTTGGCAGGCATAAGTACATCGACTGCCCAGTGCCAGAAGTGGGTAAATGCAATAGCTGCCATGTGTAGATGAGTACAAGATACTGAGTGTAAATCGCCAAATGTTCACAGGGCAGCTATTGCACTTACCCACTTCTGGCACTGAGCAGTCGACATGTTGAGCAAACAGCTATGGGATTTGAAAGGCTTGGAAACAAACACAATATTGGATTCATTCAGAGCAATGTAATGCAAGTATTGTGAGTCCACACCACCAAAATAGTCTCCCATTTTGTACTGTGATAAAGTGTAGATGTTTAGAAAACATGATTTTCTCACATTAAAATTGGCTGTTACAGTTGAAATCCATATACCCCTTATGGAAGTCATAACTTAATATATTTCAAATGGAGTCACCCATTCGAGTAACCACATTTGAAATTCACACTCCCTGCATGCAGATTAAGGTCATGTCTTCCATAGAGGGTGTGGATTTCAACTGGAATGCATTCAAATCGCTAGTTTTTCTATATTCGATTATGATATTTCCGACCCCGCAAACCGCAGTTGTGGTGAAGGTAAGCTGCTTGAGTTTTCCAGTCCCGCACTGAAGACAAGCAATTATTTGTACTTTTCAACATAAATACAGGCTCTTGCACCATCATGTCCCTGAAATTTGAGAAAGCAAATGCACCTCAAATCTCAAGAGTGATGGGAAATATGACCGCGGTCAGATGCTGAGAAAACCACCAACAAGAACACACCTATCTCAAAGTACTGTATCAAAAAAACAAACAAAAAAAAACACATTGCAAATGTTTAGTTGTGGTTGGGCAATATTCATCTAGTAGTGTTGAATCATTTGTATGGGTAGGCTTGAATGTATGAAAACATTATTTTTCAACTTAAAGTTTCTTTGCATGTTTGTGTGTTTGTTTGTTTGTTTGTTTGTATGTGTGTGGGGACGTGCTTTTGCCAGCAAAAGAGGATGCACACTCGCACTTCACATTTAAACCGTGGACAACTCTTCAATAGAGGAATGTCCTTGGTTCAAGGAGGTCTGCAAAAGACCGCAATTTGCATGTCTAATGTATTTGCGAAATGTCTTCTATCATACGTGAGGTATAATGTCCGCAGTTGCTAGGTTGAATTCCATACACACAAAAATACACAAACAAAATGGTGGAAAACGCCCTCGGCATGTTGATTGAGTATGGATTCAGATGACCACATTTGCATAGTCATAAACGGCGTCCACGTTAGGAGGTGATTACATGTGGCTATGTGTGTGTGAGACAGAGGAGGAAAATAAGAGAGAAAATGTCTTAATTAGCATCTTCTAAATTACCCTATTTTAATTTCTTCACTCATCAAAAATATACAGATATGAAAGAGAGAGAGAAAGAAAAGTGAGGTGACAGAGAGAGAGAGAGAGAACCCACCTTACATCTTAATTAGCAAAATCCCTAATTAATGCATTAATTCTCATGTCCAATTTGTCAAATTCAAGCTGGATTATTCATGGCAGTCGTTACGCATGCATCCCACTGATAGTGAAGCTGCTTTTGTGAGCAAGACAAGTGTTTCAATTAATTAGGTCCTAAGCACATGTTAACGACTATTCAGAGGCAGCGGGCGGCTTTTCCGTCTGCTATTTATAAAGACAGCTTTCCATCTGTTTTTGTAAAAACCTACATTTTCCTACACTTCACAGGCCTTTAAGAGGAACTATCTGTTATTTTTGAGAATATAATTGCCACGGTCAAAAATAGATTTTCTTTATACTTTCATATTTGATGGACCTTGACCTCAAACTAACACACATGGGATAAATTTTGGAAAAATATCCCCGTTGCCATGGTAACAGGCAAATTTCAATTTTAGGCCTATTTTCACAATTTTTGCTTTTTTCAGCAGTCAAATTGTCAAGTTTTGAAGCCAGTGTTACTAATATACACAATATAAATATGATTTTTTCTTTATAAGGTATGAATAGGTCAAACCTTAGATGCTGCAATGAAAGTATAAAAATAATCACCAGATGTCAGGGTGGGTTATACCATTTATTTGAAATGGGGGTGTTTTTCAATTTTTTCAAAGTATGAAAATATACCAACTTTGTATAGCTCATAAACCATATGGTAGTGTTCGATTTCAACATCGACCACAGCATGTTGAGATGATACATTGGTCTTATGAAAAAGTTACATTTGAGCTTGGGGAAAACACATCTGTATATACAGTGTTGCCAGACATTTTCCTATTTTTCGAAATTCAACACAAATCTCAACTTAAGTTAAATGATGTGAAAATGAAACATCATCCTTTCAAGGAACATTTATTACAAAGAGAGTTTTTATTCATATCAAATTTGATCAGTTATAATGGTCAGTGTTGTTCTAAACCACATGGGTGTTGCCATAATTGGGGTTTAATTGTGATTTGTGGATATTTTCAACTTTTTACAAGTCATAAAAATACCAAAATGCATTTCTATAATAAAGAAAGAAACATCGACCTCGTCATGTTGAGATGATACATTGGCCTTATGAAAAAGTTATTTTGATCTGGGGGGTAAAACATCAGTTTATACAGTGTTGCCAGATATTTTCCTATTTTTTAAAAATTCAACACAAGTCTCGCCCTAAGTTAAAAGATATGAAAATGAAAGTTCGCCTTCATACGGAACATATCTTTTTAAAAAGAAAGTTAATTTCATATTCAATTTGATCATCTGGGATGGTCAGTGTTATTTCTAAGCCATATGGGTGTTGCCATAGCTGTTTAATATGACAATTTAGATATTTCCAGCTTTTTACAAGTTTTAAAAATAGTACACATCCTTAAAATTATTGTGGAATGAGCATAATATTAAGGTTAAAAATTACCCTAAGAACACTTAGTATGTGAATTTAAATTTTAAATTTGAGTTCGGAAAATATTTCCTTCTATACAGTATTGCCAGTTATTATCACATATATTCAAAATTCAACGTATGTCTCACTTTAGAATTTATATTGTTTAAATCGCTGCCATGAATAAACCACATGGATGATGCCACTATAAATGGAGTTAATAGTGAAATGTGGATACATTTTCAATTTTAAAATGACACCTTATTAAAGTTACAGCTATAGTATTCCAATTTTTCACAAAAAACACCCAAAAAGCACACAAATTTGTCCTAATTTGGCACTTTTATGGGCACTTTTGCCTTAATGCACCCAATTTGGTGTATTGTCTCCACTGCAAACCCACCAATCGACATACCAAAATTGCTAAGGTACCCCCAAAACCGTGGCACTATCTTTAACCAGGAGAACCCCTCCGGGGTCATGTCATAGGTATACTGTGCCCAGTAGTCCTCTTTTTCTACTTGAAACGGATATTTCCTCAGACAACTTTTATCAACATTTGGTGATTTTTTATTTTGCTTTAACCCTGCAAGTATCTGCAAAAGTGTTCATATAAATCTCCTTCAGTCTTGAAAGCTTAATTTTAGTTGCTTCCTTTTTACAAGCTCAAACAAATTCATGTCATCAATGACCATCGGATGCTTGAATGACAGAGAATGAGCAACAATATCATGCAACATTTCAATGGTCATTTCTTCTTCATACTTTCGACTCTCCTGCGAGCTCCTCTAGGGAAAGGTAACTGGACATTAATTTGTCTGGCTGTGAAATGGTTCTGTGCGTTATTGTCTTTGACTATTCTCATATCTTTCGAGACATTTGCTGGATCTATATAGTTTTTTGCCCATTTCTTCCCGTATCTTTTTTTGCAAGTATAGTTGGGATGTGTGCTTTAATAATATGGGGTAGGCGTAATTTAAACATGATCTTACTCTTATATGCATCTTTTTGCAATGTAACAATCTTATGTTATTTTAATTTATTTTAGCCTAGCTAGTATGTGTATATTGGTAAAAACATTATGGCTTTTATGTATATTTTATGTTTTCTGTGTTGTATTTTAAGGGGTTGGTCACCCACCTTTGCACAGTATTTTTGTCGGACCTGAGAGCACATCAGACATACCAAATTGCATTTTGAATACGAGGAATGTCCTTCTGATATAAAATAATTTTGAATTTTTTTTTAATTCGCGATACAATAAAAATTTTAGGGTAAATTATGCATATTGAATTTTTTTTATTAAAGTGTATGTACCTGGGATGAAAAGCCGACCACTAATCAATTAATTAATGTTAATTGAAAAATTTGACCTTTCATAGTGAAGATATAGATTTTTCCCCAAAGCCCTTAGGAGTTTTGGTGAATAAATCTATATCTTCAATACGAAAGGTCAAATTTTCATATGGACGGCTTTTCATTCCAGCTACATACACTTTAAGTACATATCACTAGATTTATACAATTTACTTTTGAGATCTGTTAAATTTCAAAAATATCAATTTTTAATCATTTGCCATAAAATTTGTATTATATCGCAAATTTCAATATATGTCTGATGTGCTCTCAGGTCCACAAAAATATGTGAAAAGCGCCGCTATTTGAACCCTTATGACTTATAAAAATATCGACATCTCACTATTAAACCCTAATTATGGCAACACCCATGTGGTTTGGAACAACACTGACCATTTATACAACTGATCAAATTTAATATGAAAGTAAATTTCATTTTAATAAACTTTCCTTGTGAAGGTGAAGTTTCATTTTCACATCATTTAACTTAAGGTGAGACTTGTGTTTAATTTCGAAAAAAAATAGGAAAATATCTGGCAACACTGTATAAACATATGTTTTCCCCAAGCTTAAGTGTAAATTTTTCATAAGACCAAATATGTAGCATTTCAACATGGTGAAGTTGATGTTTCACTTCCACATATTTTTTAAGGAATGCATACCATGGTATTTTGGTATTTTTAAAACTTGTAAAAAGTTCAAAATAACCACATCTCGCTATTTAACCCTAATTATGGCAACACCCATGTGGTTTGGAACAACACTGACCATTTATACAACTGATCAAATTTAATATGAAAGGAAATTTCTTTCTAACAAACTTTCATTTTCAACCTAAGGTGAAACTAGTGCTGAATTTTGAAAAAATAGGAAAATATCTGGCAACACTGTATAAACTGATGTTTTTCCCCAAGCTTAAATGTAAATTTTTCATAAGACCGATGTATCATCTCAACATTACAAGGTCGATGTTTCATTTTCACATCTTTATTTTAGGAATGCATGCCATTGTATTTTGGCATTTTTAAGACTGAAAAATAGCTGAAAAAGCTGAAAAAAAAGCTGGAAAAAGCTCAACATACGTTGAATTTTGAATTATGTGATAATATCTGGCAATACTGTATAGAAGGAAATATTTTCCGAACTCAAATTTAAAATTCAAATTCACATACTAAGTGTTCTTAGGTTAAATTTTAACCTTAATATTGCGTTCATTCCACAATAATTTTAAAGGTGTGTACTATTTTTAAGACTTGTAAAAAGCTGGAAATATCTAAATATTGTCATATTAAACGCTAGCTGGGTGATTCTCTGAAAAGAGTAACTTTTAAGTCCCGCGACTTTCGGCGCTCATAAAAGTTTTAAAAGCGGATTTTTTTTTTCTTCTTTGGCTTAGTCATGGACTTTTGTATGTATAAAAATAGTTAAGAACATCCAAGTGAGGAAAAATTAATTTCTTGGAGTCAAAAAATTCTTCAATATCTGACGACCCCCCTAAAAACCCCATGTCCCGATGTCACGCACCGAATTTTAGTGATTTTGTAGTATTTTTGTGAGCAAGTGTGGGAAGTGAAAATTACCACTGACTGGGGTAAATATCATGTCTAAGAAGGTTTAAATGCTTAAAACCACTTCTAAAGTCAATATTATGGAATAATTCAAAAATTTGTGTCAAAAAATTGCTGTCCCTTGGTTTTGCATCATTGCCGTCACATTGGCATCAAAACGACTGGAGGTGAAGACCAAATATCAGAGGTCAATAATTTGACCCTGTACGCTGCCTTTTACAGACGACTAAAAACATCAACCCGGAATAGGTGCACATTGGCACTCTTTTTCCTGCCAATTTTGAGGGTATCGTCAAGTATACACGCGCGTACCTTTATTCAACATCATCTCCAAACGTTTCTGATCAATTTGATATAAGTCTTATTGTTGAAATTTTCCGGAAAATAATGATGGTTGAATATGTCCCACAAGCTGTTGTGGTGATATGTAACACGTGGGTAAGATTAACCCTGCTATTAATCGTAAGCAATGTCTGAACCATCATCTCCGCTACATCAGTTAGGCGTCACAATTTGCCGTGGCGGAGATGATTCTCTATAGGAATTCGTGTAGAAATATCATCTCCGTCACATCACCATCATCTCCAGCACATCACCGCATCTTGAGATACAGCGAAGTCCAGTTTAGTTTATCAGAAAATGCTTACCAATTCTAGACCTTCTCATCTGTATGAATTTAATTTTCAAGTAGTGTGAAAACATTACTGAAATCAAATGTCTGTGACGGAGATGATTCTCTACAGGAATTTGTGTAGAAATATCATCTCCGTCACATCACTATCATCTCCATCACAGCATTGTCATCTCCATCACAATTGTTGTTGACCTTTATTTGACCTTTGACCCAGACAACCTGGAATTTACTATTTGGAAATGTAATTGATATTGTATGTGTTTACTATGTCAATAGAAATTTATTTAGTTATTTCAAGCAAAATTATGAAGATATATTTACGTTTGTATAAAAAAAAATACTAACATACATGACATTTTCCGTACAGCCTGCCTCTCATTGTCCCAACTAAATGACGAAAGTACAAAATCATATTTTTTTTTAATGAAAAAAGCAAACATGAATCAAGCAACTTACAAGTTATCCATAAAACTCATAATTAAGAGTTTTAACAATTTTTTGTCCTTATTTCCTTTTTGGCCTAAATGTGACGGAGATGATGCTCACCTGGCACAACCTACAGATTATGCCCTCTATAACATAGAGGGCCCTAAAGATTGCGCCAAATATTGTTTTCATGCACTAGAGACTTACATCCTTACAGATATGTAAAGGAAACATTTTTATAATCATTTTCAAATTCATATTTGCCTATCTTCAAATAGTACACCTTTTCAGAGAAATACCCAGCTATGGCAACACCCATATGGCTTAGAATAGCACTGACCATCCCAGATGATCAAAAAGATATGTTCCATATGAAGGTGAAGTTTCATTTTCATATCTTTTAACTTACGGCGAGACTTGTGTTGAATATTGAAAAAATAGGAAAATATCTGGCAACACTGTATAAACTGATGTTTTACTCCCCGATCAAAATAACTTTTCATAAGGCCAATGTATCATCTCAACATGACGAGGTCGATGTTTCTTTCTTTATTATAGAAATGCATTTTGGTATTTTTATAACTTTTAAAAAGTTGAAAATATCCACAAATCACAATTAAACCCCAATTCTGGCAACACCCATGGGGTTTAGAACAACACTGACCATTATAACTGATCAAATTTGATATGAATAAAAACTCTCTTTGTAATAAATGTTCCTTGAAATGATGATGTTTCATTTTCACATCATTTAACTTAAGGTGAGATTTGTGTTGAATTTCAAAAATAGGAAAATGTCTGGCAACACTGTATATACAGATGTGTTTTCCCCAAGCTCAAATGTAACTTTTTCATGAGACCAATGTATCATCTCAACATGCTGTGGTCGATGTTGAAATCGGAGCACTACCATATGGTTTATGAGCTATACAAAGTTGGTATATTTTCATACTTTGAAAAAATTGAAAAACACCCCTATTTCAAATAAATGGTATAACCCACCCTGACATCTGGTGATTATTTTTATACTTTCAATGCGGCATCTAAGGTGTGACCTATTCATACCTTATAAAGAAAACAGTATATATATATTGTGTATATTAGTAACACAGGCTTCAAAACTTGACAAATTGACTGCTGAAAAATGCAAAAATTGTGAAAATAGGCCTAAAATGAAAATTTGGCTGTTACCATGGCAACGGGATATTTTTCCTAAATTTATTTCATGTGTGTTTGTTTCAGGTCAAGGTGCATCAAATATGAAAGTTTAAAGGAAATCCATTTTTTGACCGTGGCAAACATTTTAAAAAAATTCTCCAAAATAACAGATAATGCCTCTTAAGGTGGTACTACACCCCTTGATAAATTTGTGACTATTTTGGCATTTTTCTCAAAAACTAATAAAACACTGGTAACAAAAGTTATGTATATTATAGGGGCAAGGAATCCAGTTACTACACTGGAATTTCAGTGACTCAAGACAAGTAGTTTTTGATTTATTGATCAAATATTGGTTTCCCTCATTTTTGACTGTAACTCCACAACTGTTGTCTGTGCTGAAGTAAAATTTTCAGTGCAGTAGTTGTAGTCCTTGCCCCTATAATATACATATCTTACTTGTCACCAATACGCTATAATTTTTGAGGAAAATGCAAAAATAGGCACAAAATTGGCCAGAGGTGTAGTACCACCTTAAGCTCATCAACTGCTGTCTGCTACATTTTTTTTACAAGTTCATTATTTTGTCACAGAAATTAAGATCTAACGAGTTTTACAGTGAGCCGTGAGAGAAACAAAAACAAATTTGATGGCAAGTGAAAACAATACAAATTTATGACTTTATCAATGGCAATAATCATCGTTGATTGTGTGTGCCGACCGCTGACCACGTCTAATCATGCCCATCAGCATCAGCCGAGCGTGCAGTTTTATTTTATGAACTGAAGAATAATTTTGCTGAGTACAATCAGTTTATAATATCAGAAGGTACATTTTCAATAAACAGAATTAGAATTTGGTGGTTTGTAATGAAGGTGGGCCCACAACAATTGCTTGTACAAAGAATATTCAAATAAGGTCATTAATATTCATTTGTAACATGACAGAACTTTAAAGCACAAGTAGTCATCATTCGCTATCTCCATACCAAGTTTAAAGTTCATCAGTTGGTTTTACTCTCCTTTTATGCATATACTCTGCTTTTGTGTATATACTCTGCTTTTGTGTATACTCTATTTCAATAAATAGTACATATAAATGTGTACATCTTAGGTAAGGGATGATAGAATAATTGGAATTTAATGCAAAATTGGCAAATAAGCTCATTAATATTGATAAATAAATATATGCAGATGACATCTCAATTGCATTTCCGGCAAAATATGCACATTTATACAGTTAATTTTGTTTGTTTTGTGTTAGTTTATCATCAGATAAACATGGGAAAGCTTGATCCATTTTTGTCTCGCCTGAATGTTCAGGGAGAGACTTAGCAATCACTATGGTGTGTGTGTGTCCGTGTGTGGGGGTGTGCGTGTGTGCGTGTGTGTGTTCGGAAAAAGCTTGTGAACGCGTTATCTTAAGAACCGTAAGTGCTATGATGATGAAACTTTATAGGGAGTAGCATGACCAGAAGGTGTCGACCTGATTAGATTTTGAGCGCAAAATATGGTAATTAAGTACCTAATTTGCATAATTTATGCGTAATAAGCAAAATACCTTGTGAACAGATTATCTGGAGATCCGTATGGGGTACAGTGGCGTAACTTGGTGGGGAGTAAGCGTGGCCAGATGCTCTCGACCTGATTAGATTTTCAGCGCAAAATATGCTAATTAAGTACCTAATTTGCATAATTTATGCGTATTTGATGCATATCAAGCAAAAAAAACCTTGTGAACAGCTTATCTGGAGATCCGTATGGGGTACAGTGACGTAACTTGGTGGGGAGTAGCGTGGCCAGATGTTCTCGACCTGATTAGATTTTCAGCGCAAAATATGCTAATTAAGTACCTAATTTGCATAATTTATGCGTATTTGATGCGTATCAAGCAAAAACCCTTGTGAACAGCTTATCTGGAGATCCGTATGGGGTACAGTGACGTAACTTGGTGAGGAGAAGGGGGCAGAGGTTCTCGACCTGATTAGATTTTGAGCGTAAAATATGGTAATTAAGTACCTAATTTGCATAATATATGCATAATAAGCAAAATACCTTGTGAACAGATTATCTGGAGATCCGTATGGGGTACAGTGACGTAACTTGGTGGGGAGTTGCGTGGCCAGAGGTACTCGACCTGATTAGATTTTCATGAGGTCAAAGGTCACATACAAGGTCAAAGGTCAACTGAGGTCACCAAATCTTTTAATAATTAATTTTCAACTGTGCATCACATATCCCAATAACAGCTTGATCGGTCATGTAATTAAGGAAATATGACGACTTTAAGGGATCTAAAATGAGAGTTTATTGTGTTTCGACAGTATTTTTGTGGGACATGAGAGCACCTCAGACCTATCGAATTGCATTCTGAATACTGAAGCATGTCTTTCTGATATCAAATAATTTTCATTTTTGAAAATTACAATATAATACAAATTTTATGACAAATTATAAAAATTGATATTTTTCAAATTTTTGATATATAACAGTCCTCGAAGTAAATTATATAAATCTAATGATATATTCTTAAAGTGTATGTAGCAGGAAGGAAAAGCCGACGGTCAATTGAAAATTTTGACCTTTCATATTGAAGATATGGATTTTTTCCCAAAAGACCTATTTTTTTTTTTGTGTGTTTTGGGAAAAAAAATCCATATCTTCAATACGAAAGGTCAAAATTTTCAATTGATCGTCGGATTTTCATCCCACCTACATACACTTTAAGTATAAATCATCAGATTTATAAAGTTTACTTCAAGTACTGTTAAATATCAAAAATATCAATTTTAATGATTTGCCATAAAATGTGTATTAAATTGCAATTTCAAAAATCAAAATTATTTGATATCAGAATGACATTCTTCGTATTCAGAATGCAATTCGATATGTCTGATGTGCTCTAATGTCCCAAAATAAATACTGTCCAAACGCTCATACCCCAGCCCTTAAGATAGTCGCTTTCTTTGTAAAGTATAGCAAAGTAGCACTTTCAATGAGTGATAACTCGTAAAGGAAGCATCTTTCTGTTTTGATTTATTTGATGAAATAGTTCTTTGGTATTGCCAAATTTGATTTTTCAGCGCAACATACTTTTTCCAATTTCGTGAGGTCAAAGGTCACATACAAGGTCAAAGGTCAACTGAGGTCACCAAATCTTTTAATAATTAATTTTCAACTGTGCATCACATATCCCAAGAACAGCTTGATCGGTCATGTAATTAAGGAAATATGACGACTTTAAGATAGTCGCTTTCCATGTAAAGTATAGCAAAGTAGCACTTTCAATGAGTGATAACTCGTAAAGGAAGCATCTTTCTGTTTTGATTTATTACTTTGATGAAATAGTTCTTTGGTTTTGCCAAATTTTTGGAAGGTCATTACGGGGTCATCCGAGGTCACTCGGGTCATCTGAGGTCAAGTTATTAAAAACTTGTATGGGCATGAAACTTGGTGGGTACAGTCATCATTTAAAGCCAAATTTTTGGAAGGTCATTTTGGGGTCACCAGGGGTCATCTGAGGTCAAATTAGTAAAATTGTCGTATGGACATGAAACTTGGTGGGTACAGTCAACATTTGAAGCCAAATTTTTGGAAGGTCATTTTGGGGTCACCAGGGGTCATCTGAGGTCAAATTAGTAAAAACTGTCATATGGACATGAAACTTGGTGGGTACAGTCAACATTTCAAGCCAAATTTTTGGAAGGTCATTTCGGGGTCATCTGAGGTCAAATTAGTAAAAACTGTTGGATGGACATGGAACTTGGTGGGTACAGTCAACATTTAAAGCCAAATATTTGGAAGGTAATTTCGAGTCACCAGGGGTCATCTGAGGACAAATTAGTAAAAACTCAGTATGGGCATGAAACTTGATGGGTACAGTCAACATTTAAAGCCAAATTTTTGGAAGGTCATTTCGAGGCCACCAGGGGTCATCTGAGGTCAAATTAGTAAAAACTGTCGTATGGGCATGAAACTTAGCACGAGGGGTACAGTCAACATTTAGAGCCGACATTTTAGAAGGTCATTTCAGGGCCACCAGGGGTCATCTGAGGTCATATTAGTAAAAACTGTTGCATGGGCATGAAACTTGGTGGGTACAGTTACCATCGGCCAGATAATCGTGCCCAGCCGATAACCGCCAAATTCATTTACCTCTCTACCAACAGTTATCGCAAAAGCAGGCGGTCACAAAAGCAGGCGAGACTCGTGGTTCGAGAACCGCCTTGTTACTGGGAAAAGCTCACACTAAATGAACTACGGAAATGTTGGCAAGTCAAAAGTGAGCTAACATACTCTCTAGTCACCCAAACACAGGCTACACACTTTTCTCTTCCTGAAGACATCAACTGTGTGTGCATACATATTTGTGTGGACTCGGACAGTCAGGTGGATTGAGTTTGACGACAACGTCAGCACACAATTTGATCCCATTATCTAGCTCCCTGAAGCAAATCTTAAGGAAAAAACGAGTGGAGGATTTCCCACCTTGTCATAAAACATCTGCATCCTGCCGTCCCTAGCATACAAATGTACCATGACAAATGCTTTTGCTGGCTAGAAAACAAATAATGACAAATTAAAGCTACAGGAATGTGGCAACTTATTTGTTGAATAACATGTGTACTGACGGAATTATGCAAATCCCCAAATTTAGAAATAATGTGACATGAAATCACAGATTCACAGACAGTTGTCTTGTGAATTGCAAATGCAAGGCCCCAATTTATTTTATCAGCCCTAAAATTATTGTATGCAAAATCATGGTCTTTAAACAGAGCTATGCATGTGCTCTTTTAAAGGAAGGCAACTTATTAATATAGATAACTTTGTGATAGATAACTAGTGGTCACCCGTCTTTCACGGTCACTGTCTTTTGCATTACCGGTACTGATATTTTATATTCTTTTTAATGTACTGGTCAGGTGCAATTACAGTGTTTGAATTAATTTTTTACAGCCCATTTTGAAAGTTATGGTGTAATTTCACCTGGTGCAGCGCAATTTGAAGAGCAGTCTCAGAACAATCAAAATAAATTAACAATTTTGTAGAACACTTGCTTCTTTCTCGCCTTTTGTTGTTAAACAAAATGTGTTTGTTTATTTGTTTGTCCATTGCTTCATTCAGTCAGTCCTTAGACATTCACTCCATGATTCATTCTGTCATGTATTTATAATATTAATATATTATTTATTTATATATTTGTATTTATTTATTTGATTGATTGATTGATTGATTGATTGATTGATTGATTGATTGATTGATTGATTGATTGATTTATTTATTTATTTATTTATTTATTTATTTATTTATTTATTTATTTATTTATTTATTTTTGTTTTGTTTTTTTTAATTTGTTTTTTCCGTTCGTTCAGTCGTTCGTTCGTTCATTCATTCATTCATCCATTTATTTATCAATATTTTAGTCAATCAGTCAGCCATTTACTCAGGTGGTTAAAAATTATGTGTTCTTGTCACAACTTTGGAAAAATTCATTTCTCTGCTAATTTATATATATATTATTTATTTATTTATTTATTTATATTTTATTCAGTCAGTCAGTCATTTATTCAGGTAATTCAGAATTATGTGTTTTTGTCACAACTTTGCTCAAATTCATCGCCCTGCTAAATAACACATACATACACCTGTATCAGAAACGTGCGAACACGGTCATTTTCTCCCCCAATCTCAGAAATGTCACCACCATATCACCTGCCCTACTTTCAACACTGGTAACACATGGTTCTGATATGATACTCTTCCAGAGAGCTTGGCTATCGCACACATAATTTTGAAAGGTGATCTGGTCTGCAAGGGCCGAACGGGAGCCGGACAGATGGCATAAAAGAGGCATAAATGTTGCTATGATTACTATGTCAATTATGTTGGGTTATTATGGCTATACAGTGAAGTGAGAGTGCTCACCAAGTAGAACCAAAATATGATGATGTATACTGCAGGGTTGTAGCTAGCAGAATTTTAGAATTTGCTTGATTTAGCAAGATTTTAACAAAATTTGGTAAAATGCACTGCTTTTTTCAGTTTGAGTGGTGGGCTCTAGCATCAAAATTAACCTTCAGTGGTGGGCTCCAGAAGTGAGTGGTGGGCTCCACCACCCACGGTTGCCCCACATAGCTACAACCCTGTGTATACTGCATTCTCTAATTAACGCCTGTGGCGTTGAATTTTCCAAAAGGGGGTGTTAATTAGAGACCTTTTTTACAATGATAATGTGACTTTCAAATGAGGTTACCTGAATTGGGTGACTCCATTTGAAATAATATCCTCATGCCTTCCATGTGGGGTGTGTGATTTTCAACCGGAATGGCCAAATAGTTGTCATAGTCAAGACAATTTGGTGCTGATTCGTTGACAATTAAAAAATGTTACATTGAAGTGTTGTTCAGATTGCCTTTGAATAGTCGTTGTGACGATCATCGGAAACATTGGGTATTCCAGTAAAAATCTATACACCCCCGATGGAAGACATGACCTTAATCGTCTACACAGGGAGTGTGAGTGTGACTCCATTTGAAATACACACACCCTGTGTGTGACATTATGGTCATGTCTTCCATAGAGGGTATACAGATTTCAACTGGCATCGCCCATTACTGGTTGGTGCTGGCTGACCACTCGACAACTTAAAACAACCCTTGTGCATAATATCAATATTCAAGTACCGGTACTTTTTATTTTATAGACCCTCCTCATTATGCTGCTTGAAGTTTTCATTACGTTCCATTCTAACAAATTTCACTTCAATTTGTATTCTCCAGCATGCAAGTCAAGTTCAACGACACCGACTTGCGTAGACTTTGACTGTGCCCGGCAAGATTGTAAACACAAGTTTTAATGGAATATATTCTCCTCTCATTGATTTTTGTTTGCCTTCTTGAATTTTCCATTAAAATTCTAAAATTAAATACAGGAGAAAATTTGCACTGATTAAGCGCAAGTCGGATGGTCAGCGGATACACCTTTTGACAGAGAACGTCAGTTTTTAATATTTTATTTTCTAATTATGGGTTTTTTCCCAATCCCAAAAGAAACATGGATTTGTTTTGCCCTAAAAGAGACAAGACTGATGAACAGACAGACAGCCTTTTTTAATAACATAAAAGAAAATTGTTTTTACTTAGTTTAATAGACTTGATAATATTCATATTCTATCATAATCTGTTTACTAAATAATACATTCATGTGTGAAGAAACACACCCAGCCACACACCCACCCTCCACACACACCCCCAACCCCAACATGTGTTTTCCGGCAAACGGGGACCATGTACTGGAACGGTAAACAAGGTCATGTTTTTTTCTGATTTTCCGCGCCTAACAGGGGATGACACATTGACCATGTTTTACACATATTATACATAATTGTGTTGGATTTGAATCAACCTGGACTGGTTTTTAATCAACAATTTTGCATATCATGCTGCATTTGAGGACACACACACCCGATTTCAATTGACACCGTGGACCTACCCCACACACACCTGACAACTTCCTATCCAACCATGAACTGTTCTGAACCCCCTAAATGTGGACCTGTCTTAAATGGATTTTTACGTTATTTGCAATGTCCTGGTTATAACTATCTATGCAACCGAGGACATCCATGGTTGCAGGTGTGTCCACATTTGTGATGTGTGTATCCATATGTAGGTCCACATTTGCAGGTAATTACAAACGCACCCCCACCCACATGCCCCCACACTTGATATCAGCCTCTCAACTAGCTTCATGCTCCGATCAATCTGTTTTATAGCTATTTTTATTAATGAGCAAATTATGTTGTTTTCAATGAGAAGGTAATTGGAATTGACATATTTGACTATGCATGATTCCTCTCTTCTGGGAAGAATCTGTTAATGAATGTCCCAGAGTGAAAACGTATCTATATGGTTGATCATAAATGTTGAAAAAAAAATGTAGCGAGATCAGATTTACAAAAAATTCTGAATATAAAGCTATGAATGTGACTCGCAGCATTCTGAAAAAAAATCTATATTCATTTTCATAAATTTGCCTCGCATTTGCAGAAAACTGAGACAGGAATGTGTCAAATTACAGTTGGTGTGACATGAGAGCAAACTTGATTCGTTCAAAATGCTAATTGTGGTAATTGCATAATGTTTACCATATGAATAGGAAATGGGGCTGTTCCATTTGAATCCATGCCCCCCCTACAGCCATGGATGCAGGATGGGTGTTTATTTTTTGCAGCCATAATGGGCTGCAATATGCGAACCCTAAACCTTAACTCTTACCCTAACTGTAATGCTAACCCCTAACCCTAATGCTGAACCCTAACCCTATTGGGGTTAGTGGTATTGCGGCCTGTTATGGTTGAAAATAGAAATTAAGCATCCAGGATGGTCAAAATATGAGGGGCAGAGGAGCTTTTAGAAACCAAAATTTTTAAAAAGAGGCAGATTTTGCCGAAAAATACAGGTGGGGGAGCAGCACCCCTAAAACACCCACTGGCTCCTAGGTGGTGTATGCAACAAATTTATTCAATTCAGTGATTTTTCTTTGTTTTGTATGTGTTTGAGTGGACACCCTTTTGTGCACTGGCTAGTGCATTCTCCCTATTCCAAAGATCATGTGGAAACTCAAGGGGCATGCAGTTCCTTGCTTGTCAGAATGGGGTCACTCCTGCTCAAGTATGAACCCCCCTAATAAGAATAAGCCACCCTGTGGAGGATTTCTTTATGGGTTATCCTAGCAAGCAATCAAATCAAAGCAATCCAAATAATCAACCAAAAGAGAAGAGACTGAAAAATGAAAAAAAAAATGAAAAGAAAAACAAACAAACAAAAAACCAACAAATCAACAGCAATAGCTAAATAAGCCTATGGATATGTGTAAAATATTTTATGACAAAAAAACACCATGGCTGTCGAAAGATAAAAAAATTGTTGTGATATTAATTTGGGAACCCTCAAGTATTCGCATGCGCTGCACGAAGTAGAACAAGACGGAAATAATTTAGTTAAAACAAACGGATGCTCTGGCAACGGCAAATTGAACAAGATAGAAATTATTGAAATTTTTTGAATATTTTTAAACTGAAAAAGATGCATGTAGCTGTTTTACTTATATTAACAAATTCAAATGTGGTATTACGGTGAACATGCTCATTCATCAGGACACAATTCTGTGAACCCAATATGCTTGCACACTCATGTTATGACCTTTGGATACACTGGGTACAAAAACTCATCCTCCCAAACTTGAGGTAAACATTTGTGCTACGATTGTTGAATGGAGGTCAATGAATTGGGCTATTCCAGTTGAAATCCATACACCCCCTGCGGAAGACATACTTTAATCTCCCACACAGGGAGTGAGAATTTCAAACGGGATAACCATTGGTGACTCCATTTGAAATCCACACTCCCTGTGTGGGAGATAAAGGCTGTGTCTTCCACAGGGGGGTGTATGGATTTCAACCAGAACAGCCCATTATGGCAGTGGAGATGAGATGATTGTGCTCCGTAGTGATCATGAATGGAGTGGTAGCAAATTGCTTGCATGGCTGACTGCATCCCATCTCATTACATTTTCATTAGACACGCATACAATCTAATATGTTATTTCATTAGGCACTCAACAGTTGATGCTCAATGCAGAGGCTCGTTACTATGATGATGATGATGGAGGCAAATTTGCTCGCTAGGATGGGGAGAGAGGCATAAAAGGGGGAGGAAAAGAATGGGGAGAATAGGATGAGGATGGGGAGAATAGGAAAAGAATGGGGAAAATAGGATGAGAAAAGAGGGAGAGAGGCATAAAGGGGAGAGGAAAAGAATGGGGAGATATGTTGTTGTGGGAAAGGGAATGGTATAAAAAGAGTGAGAGAGGCATAGAAGGGGAAGGAAAGGAATGGGGGAATTATGATGTTATGGGAAAGGGAATGGTATAAAAAATAGGGAGAGAGGCATAAAAGGGGGAGGAAAAGAATGGGGAGATGTGATGTTATGGGAAAGAGAATGATATTGAAAGGGAAGAAGAAGGAAAGAGAATGGTATAAAAATGGAGGGAAGAAAATAGATGATGGAAAAGGAAATTAGAAAGGGAAAAGGAGGTAGAGAGAGGATTGGAGATGGAAATGAAAATGGAAGAATAAAGCATTAAAGCATATGTGTCAGAGATGCCAGTCATCCCTATTTTAGAGGGAGGCTCCCCATTTTTGGAAATATTTTTGTCCATTTTGACACCCAAATTTGGCAACCTCCCTATTTCTGACAAGTTATGTGCCATTGAAGTTGCATGTAATTTTGAAAACCTCCCTATTTTTTGTTTGAATCCTCCCTATCTTCTGGATGTTAATGATTGCATCTCTGAGGAAGGTTCTGGAGAAGAGAAACTGAAATACGTGTGAAAGATAGAAAAGGAAAAGACAAAAAAGGAATAAAAAAAGAAACTAATATTCATAATAAGAGAGGTAATGAATAGTAATATTTGACACCAACCCCAGTATTATTTTGTACCTTATCCTAGGAAGCAAACACGACCTAGTGTGAATGTAGGGCATAGTTGTGGGAAGATGCACATGTATCAACTGTATTGGGAAATCATGTTCCAATAGAAATATTATCATAGAAAGGCGGATTTGGTTGGTTGAGGTAAATCAATTTCCCATTTGTTATTGCTGTTGAGAGCTTGATGTAATTTATTAAAAACAGTCTTCCGTATATTATAGTGGGTTTTTTTGCGCAGGCAATATGAGGTATGTGTTCGGTTGATGAGAGGATTTTTATGAAGAATATGGCTTTATTTATATTGCTTGTCAGAAAGCTATATCTTTCCACAAGCAAAATTCTGCTGCACAAATACGACAAATTTAGATATTAGCTTACAGGTAAAGAACTTATGTACATATGGAAGACGATGCAGATATTAATTATTAAATCTGACAGTTTGAACTTGTAATGTTATAATAGGATCCTCGAAATGGAGCGCATGATGTGAGCTAATTAATGTGGGAGCCTGGAAGTTATGTAAGAATGTGATTTGATGAACTACTGCTGATTCCAGAAAAATGTTTTTACAGTACTAATTTGTTTTTTGATTAAAAAGATATTATTTGCTGGATGAAACAACCCAATTCCAATTCTTTGGTTGGAACTAACTGGTAATAAATGTCAGTATTTTAATAGTAGGGGAATTTTGGAAATAAGGGCAAAAAATATGTATTTTTTTTATCATGTTTTCTTACAATAATTAAAGTCACAAACTTCAAAGGCTTGATGCAATTCTAAGCACTCAGAATCTTGACCAACTATTTGAATCACCCTCCCTCTATCGCTACACCTCATCCACATGCCTCCCCGGCATTGAATAAAGCCAGTACACATTTGTACACCTGGGTGGGGAGAGGCAATAGTGGGAAGAACCCTGCCTAAGTGCATGCACATGGATGCTGCAGGGATTCGAACCCACAACTTTGAACCGTCTTGCAATTTTGGATCAAAGTCTGGACACCTGCACAACCATGCTCCCATTGTGCAGGGGGAAAAGATTTACTAATTTGTGTATTTGGTGGTCAAATAAAATGATGCATTATCATCACTTAAAAAATTCAAGTAATAATGCCAGAGCACATTATTATTTTGCACATGTTTACAACATACACAAATCTTCAACCTCTACACACACAATGTACAGAATGAGATAGAGAATGAAAGTCAAATTTTGTACTGAAAATATTTTGAAAGGTAAATTATTTTCCATACCTATATTACCATATCAAAAAACAAAAGAAAAAGACCAATTCTCTCTCAAAACCATCACCATAGCAATATTGTAGATAGAAAACTATTCACCAGCCACACCCAAGGTGAACTGCATGATGGGTAACAGATATTGCGTGAGCGTATCACATGCTTCAGTTTTCCTCCTTTTTTTTTTCCATCTTCTTTTCAATAGAGCTTCTATTTTCAGAATTGTAAATGAAAACACTCAGCATTGCAAGCCACGTGTTCCCTCGAAATCATCGAGGCAGAAACATCAAACAGGAGAAATGGCAGTTTGTATCTGAACACTCAACAACCATTTTGTCTCGTTTTTATAATAATATTTCAACGGAACTTCTTGTTTTTCTTAGGCGTAGACTTCTGTCTGTTAATTGCTATTCAATTAATTTCTTTCGCTTCAGCCTTGACTTACTATAAACTGTTTTTTTCTTAATGAGAGAATTATACGGAATACTCAGTGCGGGAGTTGTATTAAGTAGGGAAACGTTTTTTGTTGCTTTTATGCATTTATTCAATCTCGATGACTTTATCTTGTAAGCTTATGCAGCATCATACCATTGTAAAAAATTTTGTTTATGAAATCGGGAGGAAAAAATGAGAGAATTTAATAAAAGATACATCAGGCCAAGGTCATTTGATGTGTTTATGATGTTTCGCAATACAATTTGCCAATCTTGGCAAATTTGAAAATAAGGACCACCATATTTTTTATATTATTATTATTATTAGATTTTGAATTGTTTTTCCCCTCCAGTCCAGTTATCAATAAAAAGCGTCGACTTGCTTTTGTGCCGCAAAAACAGTTCACACAATATGTGGCTCGGTAATCAAATTTATGATTTTGCAAATTTTGTCACATATGCAATATTAATTTTACTGTAACACACGTACAGGGTAAATGAAGCAATGTTGCGAGTGAATTCTTTATTATTTCTTTTCATTCGATGGTGTGGGTACAATGCATGCATTGCATTAAAATTGGAGAAGCATGATCTATCGTAAGAATACTTTTTGAATGCAATTACTATGAGCTCTTATATACTTCTTGGCATGAATCAGCAAAAATATTTTTAAATAGTTTTGATTTTTTTCTTTGCTCTGTGTGTAGATCAACAAATTCATGAGGATTGGGGATGTTTGAAATAAAAGATTGTGAAGTGATATGAATATTGCTAAGAATTTTTGTAGTATTATATTCAATGAGCTGAAATAGTTTTGATAGAGCAATTATTATGAAGGAGAATGATTCCTCATTATTATTTTTAGCATTATTATTTTTATATGTCCTGGATTTGGACGGGGGAATACTCACGTTATGGTTCTCGTAGGGATGTGCCTCTGAGAATCTGAAAAGTGGACACATATTTATACTTAACTTTTATATTAGAGGCCGAGATTTGTAGCCAAATTTGACACAATGGGTTTTTTTAATGCCTCCTGTTAGGTGAAGATGGGTAAAAAAAGCATCCCCGCATGGTTCTTTGTACTGGGGGTTAGAGGAGGCACATTTCCCCCCAGGTTCAGAGTACCAGGACGTAATTAACAAAAATTACAATGTGCATCAATTGCTTTTTACATACCCAAATTAAACCTAATTTTAGCATTAAATTACATTTTATTTGTGTACTTCATGTTCACATACATTTGTTCTAGTATAGTTATTCTGTGACCCATACAGACAATTTGTAATTTTTTTCCCTCTTGGAAAACTAGTCCATTACGCCACTGTCGCAACAGATGGGAAGGTTGCACTTTTTAAGGTTGTCCATGTTAGTAATTTGCCATAGTGGGGGTGGACAGGTTAGCTAATGTGTTCTATTTCTTAGTTCTATAAACAGCACCATATACATACATGATTGAATGTCAGTATGCAAATGTCTCGCTGATAGACACAATATATACATTCAATATTAAACTAAAATGTCACACATTTTGCCAGCTCATTGTGCATTCATTACGATGTTCGTTATCTCCAGATAATAGGTACTCATCCCCACCCCCATATATTGCTATTTCAATATGCCGTTGTTTATGTCTGCCTGTTTTTGTGTAAGGCTGAATTGACAAGCGTCATGTGAATTTTGTGAGTTCCCTCAAAATGAGTAAAAAATGTAAGCTTGCCTAATGGCATGTTGTAGCACCAGAGAAGGTATCTTTACATTTCCCATAATGCATTTCTCCCATTTCAATTGTACTGATTTGCGATCTAGTGCAACATGGGTCGATAGTGACAAAATGTACCTCAATGAACAGAGCACATCCAGATCTTGCAAAATATTTTTATTTCTTGACTATCGCTATTCTCAAAATGAAAGCAAAGGGATACTGTACAAAGTAATGGGAGTGTCATTTGATGAAATGAGATGATGTTGCAAAGGATTCTGGGAAGGTTAAGATGTCTTCTCTGTTGTTAGAACTTATTAGTTTCTATTGATACTGTAAACAGTGAATCTATAAAAAGATGTAGATGAAAAATAGAAAATTGGGCTATTCCATTTGAAATACACATTAACCCTTGTTGAAGATTTTGGAAATATTTTCCACAGGGGAGTATAAATTTCAAATGGAATTAACTCATTAGGCAGCCTAATTTGAATTTCATACACCCTCTGAGAAAGATTCAACCTGAATCGTCCAGAGAGGGACTGAGTTTCAAATAAGAGTTAGTTAATGTGCTAATTCCAAAATTGAAATTAATATTCCCCTGTGGAAGATATTTCTAAGAGTAAGATCTTCCACAGGAATAGACCAATGCAAGTGAATTTATGAATATAAGCGGATTTGCGTTTTATATTTGGTTTATCTATTAATAGTTTGTTGTATTTTGTTGTTTTACATAAAGTACTTGACAACAACAACGTGACTGCTGAGTTATGACTCTGTTTTAACAAAAACGTGCCCAAATTGCGGTTTGAATCAGAACAGGGTATGAAAAATTGAAGGAGGCAAATTATTACATGTACCTTGTGCTTCATACAGGAAATGACACACGGTAATGGGGCTATTCGATCAAATCCACACCCCCTGTGGAAAACATGACCTTAATTTAAATCCACACACCCCCTGTGGAAGACATGACCTGAATCTTCCTCACAGGGAGTGTGAATTTTAACTGGGGTTACCTGAATTAGTGACCCCATTTGAAATCTACACCCCTCTGTGTAGCAGGTTAAGGTAATTTCTTTCATAGGGGGTGTGGATTTCAACTGGAACAGCCCAATTTTGACGTGATCAATCAGGAGAGCTTAATGAAAATGGGGAAAAATAAGAAATGGGACGTTTGCTAATTACCCTTATCCATCTATCGTGTGTGTGTTTTTTTCTGAATGCCCTTCAAGACCAATGCGTAAATAATTAACACAAATGGATGCCGCATTTATGATTAGTGCTTTTTGTGTGTTAGTTGGCCGTGCTGTACATGTATATTTATGATATAATAATTGCTAATTAGGGGCAGGGATGAGAAGTATATGTGTAAGAGTAGGAAGGAAGAGAAATACATAGGGATGGGTTAATGGATGGACAGGCAGAAGTGTACACACACACACAAACGTACCCCGGCATATACTTCTGCATGTTTCTGGTGCAAACTTGGACGATGTACAAAATATCATATGGATGGATGGTATGGTGCATATCCATTGTAAATCAAGTTTTGATGGACGTTGTTTCAACAGATTTTTATTCATTTGAAATTGCTTTTAGACAAAATTGATATATTGCCGGCACACTTGCAGAGGAACCGCGGAATAGCATTGATATCACTACCGAATTTGAGATGAACCAAAGTACAATAAGTCATTCTTTCTCTGGTAATTTCAGAAAGCACTAGGCATGTTCAAACAGCAGATTGATCAAAATCAACTTTAATCTGGCATTTTAAGGCCACAAATCACCACAATTCGTTAAAGTACTTAAATTACTTACAGGTGTTAAAACTAGGCACCGGAGTTTCGGGCGATCGTGCAAAAAATCACGATTTTAGGGGTCCATCGCGATTTTGGTGATCCATCGTGAATTTTGAGAATTTTGCCAAACACACTACTTTTCGATGTAAATTCACCAATATTCCATTTGATGCAGGCCCAGCGCCTGTTTACATGAGTCCAGACCAGCACAATATCCTCCCCGGAAACCCTTCCGTGATATGCAAATGTCCGATTTTTTCCATGACGTGTTACCATGTGTGGTAGTTAATTCTTTACATCGATCGTATGTATGAGTGACGTCATTAATCATATGCATAATTGATTGAGCGAAGAAGGGTAGGATATAAGTCACAGAAGCGCCGCGAGATATACGAATCAGTTCATGACAAAAACAACATTTGGACACCAAAAAAGTACAGTTATGCATTAAAATGTTTATTGTACAGTACAGTAGTAGCTTTTCACATAAAAATTTGCATTGTTCACATAATGTATCAAGAGAAAACATCGGGACTAGCACGTGTGAAATAGGTGCAGAATTCGCATACTTGATTTACTTGAATTGCGTGTGACTTCATCAATGGATACAAAAGTGGTGGAAAACGATTTTCGCTTTTTGACTTGAATTTTCGCTCATTTTCGCGCTTTATAAAAAAACGGCTGCGCATTTTGCCGTTTTAAATCGCGCGAAACTCCGGTGCCTATGTTAAAACAAAACAAGAGAAATAACAATAACTTATTATCAAGGCAGCTTTTATTGTTAATGTCTTCTTTAGACTAGCTAGCACAACATGATTTCACCAGTCCATGATTTCACAAGGTCACCATGATATAAGTTTCTACTGCCTTTACTTTATATAACTCAATCTCCCAAAAATATACATTATTTTTGCATTTCACACAGACATCAAAATGTTCATCTACAAATTATACAAGACAGGGGAAATGTGTATGTAAAAAAAGATTTTAACCCCCTGAGCACTACCTGCCGATCTAACATTGCCTCTGATTGGTCAATTACATGATATCTTCACTTTAATCACCAATCAGAATGGAGCTTTACATTGATAATTCACCCCAATTTTTTGTGTGGTGAAATTATTCTAACAATGTTGCTGATTGGTCCAGTTGATAATGAAAACTTCTTTTTGGCCAATCGGCAGGTAGTTCTCTTGGGGTTAAGTCTCAGATTTATTTTATTCAAGGTGAGACAAATTGTCTGCTACTTGACAGGAGTCATGAAAGACAAAGTATGCAAACAAAATATGTTTCAGCCATGTGTAAGATGTTGGATAAGCAGCTTATTGTTTGTGATAGCAAGAGTTTGCATACGCTACTCATATTTATCAATAAGCTCTTTCAAGTGGCAGGTATATAATGTGCGGTTATGCACAGCAACATATACCCTGATGTGTCGTATTTATGCGAGAGAGCTGTTGGCAATGGAGAAAATTCACATTTATGCACGATTTACTTCCAGCGCATACAATAGATTCAAGTTTCTTTATCTTGCTATCTACAGTAGATAGCATTTTTTATTGGGTCGACTTCAGCGGATAACTATTCACCGTTGAAGTAGTGATGTAACAGGATTAATTACCATAGCAATTGGTTTACACTATTTTTGATTGTATTGCCTTGCACTAGTCGTGACGCTGTCAAAGAACAGAGATAAAGACAGGGATCGTAATTCTATAGAAATTTCACATTATGCTGAGTCCATTGTATGTTTCACTGGCACCTGTAAGACAAGTGTCTTTGAAAAGAGCAGTATTGTATTCAATCAATGATTGTACACAGGTGATGAGTGCAGCCTGATTATAGTGCAGGGCAATACATTTAAAAATAGTGTAAACCCATTGCTATGGTAATTAATCCTATACATCACTACTTCTACAGCGGATTGCCACCATTGAGGCCTCCACACCCCCACCCACATGCACACAAACATACATAAAACATTTCATTTTTAAATTAACATCCTCCGTCAATAATGTATTAGTCATCAAGGTAATGTTCCTATAATTTCAGCATATATTCATCAGATCAACAACACACTCTAGTTACTAATTCAACAGTTGGTCCATGTTATGTTGCTTTCCATCTCCGGATCAATTAATCAATGGAACAGTTTATTGGACCAATTGAACTGGGACGAAAAAACCAAGGTCCTAGCAATATTCTTCCATGGCTAATTGCACTGCACACATCTCTTTCGTTATCAATAAATAGATAGGAGCATTTTAGTCAAGGTTCTCTTGCCTGTAAGTTTGGAGATATACTATCAAGAGCTATTTCAAGATCCTCTGATACAATACTAGGCTTGTTTGTACTCATTTTAATTTATTTTTCATGCTCATTCCAAATATGGTCATGGAAATTTACATTTCTGAAATGTGTCAATTTTTTATACAAAATTGAAACTTTCAGGCGACACCCACAAGGAAAGAGTTAAAGAGACAATCATTATTTCCTGCCCTCTACATTATCATCATAAATTGATGCAAATACCATTGTCTTACTCTTAGCATTATTCGATAAAGTCATTATTTTTTAATGTCGAACAACATTACAGCTTTGTAGAGTAATTTATTTTCAGACCAATGTATATCATATCATAAACACAAGCAGACAGCATTTCAAAAATCCAAATGTAATGAGATGTGTTTGTTTCAATTTTGTTTCAATCTAAACTCAATATTACTGAATTTGCCCAAAAAAACCTGTAATGTAGAAAATGTTCACAATTATTGTTTTTGGGTGGGTAGGGATGGTTTTTGCTGCTTTTTACATAACAGAAAATGTATATAGTAGGTCCATGAAAATATTGTTGACCCAGACAGTTTACTATGTAGATCTTTGAACATAAAACAAACTACCAAGGGAGGATAATTAGTGTAGTGGTCTTCTCACTTGCTCCTCCCGTTTGCTATCCGTGATTGTCCTCGCAAGTTTTTTTCTGGGTGCGCTGGTTTTCCTTCTGCATCTGAAATCGGACCTCTTCCCATATCTTTGTCCTGTCATATTCGGTTGGCATCCCTTAAACATTTAGTAGCCTCCACTAGGATCCACAACATTCATATCTATCAGTGCACAGTTCTTTAACCCCAATGCATTTGTACATTCATTGAATGACCTTTGAAACTTTGGGGTATAAAAACTCATCCTCTGCAACTTGAGGTCAAATTTGCACTATGATTGTTTAATTGAGGTTAAAATATACTATGCCATAGGGATGAGGCCATTGTGGTCCATAGTGCTCTGAGCACAATTGGGCTTTGCCTGGCTTCAACAGAATGTTATAAATAAATAAATATATAAATAAATAAAAAACTGTTTAGAATCATGAAAAATTACCACCGCTAAAGCACACTCATGCTAGAGAGTATATGATGCATGCATCATTACTTCTGTAAGAAACCATCACTTTCAGACCACCCTGTACATGCTATTATAATATTAATACGCATGCATGAAGTTAAAAGAGACAATGCACAAAATATTACTCATCGTGTCGTTACTCTGCTGTATCACAATGCAAGTAATTATTGCATTTCTAATTAATTAAATTCTAGGTGCCTTTATTGGATACCAAAAATGGAAAAATTAATGGGCCATAACGTGAGCGTAAAGAATTAATGTAATATATTGCTCTAAACATGAAAAATTTACGTCTTGTTAAAGGCCCATTCAGAGAAATAATTTTAACTTGCTCTGAAAGTGAAAATGCTATCCTCAGTGCATGCACGGTGTCTACTGCTAGTACCATGCCAAATTTGACAACCTTGTCATGCGATAAGAAACCGCACAAGTAATTTAAGGCCAAGGGAAAAAAACTCTTTCAAGGGCCCAACCGTTTTTGGGCAAAATGTATTGATTTTGACTGAAAATTTTTGAAAAAATTCAGAACATTTTTCAAAATATTTATGTTTGCACAAACT
Source organism: Amphiura filiformis (assembly GCF_039555335.1). Taxonomy (NCBI): domain Eukaryota; kingdom Metazoa; phylum Echinodermata; class Ophiuroidea; order Amphilepidida; family Amphiuridae; genus Amphiura; species Amphiura filiformis. Next base: position 728,048 of record NW_027305502.1, read on the forward strand.
TTTAGCCAAATTTTCAAGCTTTCGGTGATACTTTAGGGTCATTTTAGCCTCCAGAAAACAAAAAATTAATTTTATTAAAAATCCCGACTGACCCTACTTGAAGAGTCTATCCACTCATAAAATGGTGTTTGTTTGTTTTTTGTCGCCTAAGTATTCTGTCTTCCTTTTCATGTCTGATCTAAGGCGATTTTGTCTTCATCTTGTCTCCATCAAGTTGCTTTCATGTTTTGCCATTTGCCTGTTTCAATAGCACCTCTGTGCTTGTTTCAAAAATCTGAATTTTGATGAATTTTAGGATGTCCTGGTTCAGCAAAATTGCTGAATGGGCCTTTAATCATATATCAACCAGTTCGAAAATAACCTAATTTTGCCAAATTGCATTAGTGCCTTCCTTGTGTACTTTTGCACAGAAACATCTCAAGTGCTGTAAAAGTGCAAATTTTTACATAATTAATTTGATTTGCAGAAAAATAGCTGCTCTTATCAAATAAATTATGTTTGTTTGTTTGTTTGTTTGTTTGTTTAAATGGTCGTTCCGTGTGGAGACACGCTTGGGTCCTGATGGGACCAGGCTCAAACAAAATGCTGAAGCCTGTAAGGCTAAAAAGCCTATATAAGCATGCTGGCCTGTATGGAAAGAGTCATTCATTTAAAACTTAAATATTAGTATTACTAAAGAAATGTAATTTCCCCACCTATTTTGGGAGTTTCATGGAAATTCCCGTTATTTTCCCATGTTTGATTTTTTTGGTAGCCTGCAGGGAGGGCTGTGGTAGAGCCCAAAGTGCTCTGTTTTATGGAAAACAGAGAAATTTCACGGAATTCTAAGTGGAAACAGGTTTCTCTACCAGATGTCGATTTGTACCTAAATTCCTTTGTATCTAAAATAGACATTGCATAACAATAGATACAGTTCAGAGGTTAATCTATCTCCTTTGTTATGCAATATGCATATTGTATTGTGGGAAGGAATTGCATATTTTCATGACCATATTTGGAATCAGCATGGAAAATGTATTACAATAAGTACAAACAAGCCCAGTATTGATTTGATTTTGATTTAACTTTTGATCCAAACACAAGGAATTAATTCCTACCTCGGAATTTTCAGATGCCCAGTATTGGTTCAGTGGTTTTTGAGATAGCTCTTGATATTTTAAGATAATATATCAAAACTTGGGACATTTTATGTTGACGCCTATGGCTAGCATGCAGAGCATTAAAGTTCACAGATGTTATAGGTTTTTTTACACAATGATAAACAAGTCATCTCTCATACGCTTTGATTCACCTCCAAAAAACAAGTTTAGCATACGACTGCTAACATCATCCACAAACGGACCGTTGCGCAAAAACACATTCAGTCGTTGTCACCGATGCCGTTCTCGATCGTTTCTTAACACTGCGAAGGACATCCAAGTTAACTAACAATAGCACTTCACACATTGATTTCTCATGCTAACTTCAGTTTCAATCATTGCGTACTCCTGATGATTGAATTCACTGCACACAATATTGCAGCAATTCAGAGTTGCCGGAATATTTCAACTCAAGTCGCCGGTCAATTCATCATAAAGTCGCCCAATTGTCCCCTTACTACTGGTTTCTATGGGACATGAAATATGGTAAAAATCAGTGGCTAATGTTAAAAAGTCACCCAATTTTCCCCTTTCTACTGGTTTCTATGGGACATGAATTGGGAAAAAAAGCAGTTGCCAGTGTTGAAAAGTCACCCATTTTGTTTGTCTCAACTCTCTCCAATGCAGATGACACGTTTCAAATTACCGGTATTATTTTAAAAAAAATGGAAGTTGTTATGACCATATTTAGAATTGGCATGAAAAATGCATAAAAATGAATATAAACAAGTCTAGTATTGGTTCAGTGGTTCCGAATATAGCTTTTGATATGTTGAGAAGATATCTCAAAACTCTTTTATGTTGAAACCTATGGCCAGCATGCAGAGCATTAACAATTGGTTTCTACAGGACAAAAAAATAGTCAACATTTGTGTTGAAAGTCTTCCAATTGGGTGACCAAATCAAAGGTTTAGTAACCCTGAACAAACTGTCCCCATCTCTCCCCCTCTCCATCATGATGTGGCAAAAATAAGCTTGAGGCTAGGCTAAATGAAGGTTGACAACGATGTACAAACAGCGCAAAGTACATCCAACCTTTATCTTGATGTATTTCTAAATGTCTTTGGATCTCTCTAAAAGCTTTTCTAGTTTCATTTATTGAAACCAAAAATAGCAATTTATAATGTAGAGAAAGAGAAACAGTTTTCTAAAAGATTTTTAAATGTATTTTTAGTCAAGTGAAACCACATCCGTATCAAGATATTCCCAATATGCAGTTCTTTTTTCTGACTAATTACCAAAGGAAATCTTCAATTTAAAGGGGGGTAACCCTATTGGTTTTGGATATGGATTGTCTTTAAAATTACATAATAATATCAAATATCGCCTCCTTTATGCTGCTTTGTGAAAAAACGAGAGCATTTTCAGCGTAAATGTGAATAAATAGCCAAATTTGCAATCCAATACCTTGGTATACGTGAATTGCATTCTGGGTAGGCAATGACGAATGCTGACATGCTGTACAATGCCGGGCCCGTATTGAACGGAAAATGTTTTTTTTTCGTACCGTTTCAGAAAAAAAGGAAACAAAATATATTTCCCCTTGCAATATGTACATTTCAAATGAATATAAAAAAGTTTGGGTAAAATGGAGAGGAAAAAAACCCTTCCGAGACCGGGTTTTGAACCGGGTACCACTCGGGTAAAAAACAAACGCGCTAGTCAATTGAGCTATTTAGCACACCACGCTTACCATTGCCGTTTTCATAACTATATACGGCGCACCGCTTGGCGGTGACTGATATTTCGCTCATAATTCCTCCCAGAATTCCAAAGTATTTACCATTGTTTACTCACTGGTAAACCTGTAAAACCGCTGTGATTCATGATTTCTCCGAAATACATCGACTTGGAGCGTCAAATTTCAGGATAGTAATGAGAAAAATAGTATCTATTATGTGATACCAAAACCTCATCAACAATGAAAAAATCGGGGATGATGCTGTCGATCGGGTTACGGACCTTTAAGGGCTTGGATAGCAACTTTTTCACATGATTTTTTGTGGGACCTGAGAGCATTTTGCATTTTAAATATCCTTCTTTTTTTTAAATTTGCGATATAATAGACAAATATGGCAAATGATTAAAAATTGATATTTTTGAAATTTAACAGTCCTCAAAGTAAATTGTATAAATCTAATGTTCTTAAAGTTTATGTAGCTGAGATGAAAAGCCATCTATCATATGCATATGAAAATTTTAACAAAAGTATTGAAGATTTTTTTTCTTTTGTGGGAAAAAAATATATTTTCAATATGAAGGGTCATAATTGTCAATTGATGGTCGGCTCTTCATCTCAGCTACATACACTAGAAGTACATATCAGTAGATTTATAAAGTTTACTTCGACGACTGTCAAATATCAGAAATATCATTTTAATAATTTGCTATGTAAAATTTGTATTATATCGCATATTTCAAAAAATTTAAATTATTAGATATTAATAGGACATTCCAGGTTTTCAGAATACAATTCGATATGTCTGATGTGCTCTCAGGTCCTGCACAAATAATGTGCAAATGCTGCTATCCGATCCCTTAACAACATAAACCAAATATAAAGCACAAAATCGAAATAAAGAATTGATTTGCAGATTCGCATCACAGATCTTTTGTAAGAATCTTGACTAGAATGATTTCTTAAGTTGACAACAGAATTGTAGCATATAATATCAGCTATGTTGGTTGCATCTTCGATTGCACCAATGCAACAGTGTCGCTAGATATGAATCATGTTATATTAATGATAATACATAAAATGATAGATGGTGAGATTGAAGCGTGTCTCAACACAGAGACTAACGGTTGCCAAGCAGTGAGGCCCAAGTTGAGATATTCCAGTTGAAATCCATACACCCCTTATGGAAGATGCAACCTTGATCTTCCACACAGGGAGTGTGAATTGCAAATGGGGTTACCTGAATGGGTGACTTCATTGGAAATACGCACCCCTGTGTGGGAGGTTAAGGTAATAAACTTATATAGAGGGTGTGGATTTCAACTGGAAGAGTCCATTACGGGTTAAATCATTGAAATTCACCCAATGTTTCTCGCAACTATTGGCATCTCTGGGACAGGGGCATAGGGAAAATTACATTGGCCTGTATTAAAAATGTGCCCAATTGTTTTCTTAAAAGTATTGATTTCTAAGGGACAGCAAATGATCCAAAGTTGTGGTGAAAATGTCAAAAGGCACCCAATTGGGCTTGCAAAGTATGGCCCTGGCAACACTGCACAGATTATGCATTGCAATTGCATAGATGATGTGCAGATAGATGTCTCAAATATTAATAGTATCTTCTCTATTGTGAGTTTATCAGATAGGATTGAGAAATATGAAAAATTGTCATCAAAAAAACGTTTTGTTTTATTTATTCCATTTACGCTCCTATTTCTGTGCTTTTGTGACTTTCAGATAATTTGTATGGTTTCTGAACATACTGTCAATATACAAAGTCATGCACTAGGTGTTCTCGTCATCAAGTTTTACACATTTGAACATTATAAAGGGGGGGGGAAATCATAATTCACCTTTATGATACGGTAATGTATTGTGCCTCTGTTAGTAGCATACGTTTGCAAGATATTTTGGAAAGTTCAACATTCTGAATTAGTATGACACATACATGAATATCGAATGTGAACTCTGATGATACATGTAAGATACATATGAGCTATATCAATGTTACTAATTTATTTCCGGATTAAAGGAAGTCTTCGGCAATCACAACATTATGCCTTATATGTAAGAAAAATAATTATCAAGCACGAATCACGTGGTTTTATTTAAAACAAACTCATAATAACCATAAAAACGAATAAAACCACCCGTCTCTCAACACGCCATATTCAAAATTCCCGGGCACCGAAATTGTCGAGTGCAATGACGTCCCAGTAATACAATGAAGGCGGACGACAATTGAGCACAAATAACCATTATGTCATTGCACTTAGACAATTTTGGCGCGGGAATTTTGAATATCGCGTGTTGAGAGCCGACTGTTTTTATTCGTTTTTATGGTCAATATGAGTTTGTTTTAAATAAAACCATGTGACTCGTGCTTGATAATTATTTTTCTAACATATAAGGCATAATGTTATCATTGCCGGAGACCCCCTTTAAGTAGAACATGTTTAAGGTACTGATTTAAAAAAATAGCAAAAGGGCAGGGGGACATTATTAATGTTCCATCTGTATTTTACGATATATTGCAACATGATGATTAAACATTGCAATTATGATAAGGCTCAGACTTATGTGTAATTTATGACAGCAAAAAAACACAATTAGCTTGAAAATAGAAATATCTTGCTTCCTGTTTGTTTAGGAAGTAAGATTTACTTCCTGCTCAATTTCTGGTGAAATTCAAAATGGCCACACCCATGTCATTATGTATTCTCACGGTTTATCAGTAAATATGAAACAAACTTGCATAGGTACATTTTAATGCAAAAATATAATTTCAAAGTTAAATAAGATAAATAACAGTTGTGTTACAATAATGAGATTAAACCTTGAAGTGATGCGTATTTGACACAAATTTGGCCAATTTTAAGCTTACCTGAAGATTTTTTTAAAAGTGCAATGGATGGGGTGTGAGAGACCAGATTTTAATCTGTTTCCAGATTTTTTCTACACTTTTTGTGTACAAAAGTATGTATGGTTTAAATAATTTCAGATTTTTTAGCTGTTCCAGACCCCCTGTTCGCCAAAAACACATTTTTTCAAAGATACACTCTCAGGCCTGAATAGACAACAAAAAACGTAAAAGAAGTTAAAAAAACCCACAATTTTCGGGACAATTTAATGTGATCTTGCAGAAGTTCAAGCCACGCCAAATGGAAAGGAAGTTTTGATAAATTGTCACATGAACAAGGCTTTTGAAGATAGAATTGCCTAAAATTGATGTAACATTCTTGGAAAGCAAGCATATCTGATGTTGACAGATTTTCTTTTGTTTTTCAAGCCAGTTGAAGTGTTAATTTAGGCTGTCTGTACATTGTCACTTTTTGCGCCTATTTGCGGGCATATTTGTCTTGAAAAGCTTGTTTTCAAAGCTTGAATAGCATTTAGATTATCTTATTGCAATTTCATATTTGCTTTTTTTTCATATATCTGCTTTCAAATGTTGTATGTATGAAACAGAATTTCAGATTTGAATTATAACGCAACATAATATGTCTAAGTGGGAATGTGAAGACCAAATCGTGCAACACACACAGATTGAATTGTGCGCAAACAGACTATATGGCGATCTAATTCTGCCATTGTTTCTGATTACATTTGAATCTTTTATAGGCAAATTTTGATTCCCAGCTCGCTATGAGCGGCTACTGTGTGACTTCTGTACAGAATCTCTGAATGAATCGCACTTGCAGCGAAATTAGTGAAATCTAAACTGGAGTTTATATTACACATCATGTAATCTATACCCTATCGCACGGGCACAAGCTTTTATGTCCAACTAGAACGCCTTTTGCCAAAAGCTAGACTTTCGTTTTGTATTGCTAATATACCCCTGGATAATATTTTCGGGGACAAAGCGTCAACGTAGGCTAGTAAAATGTCCACCGTGCAACACATCTTTCACCGCCGGTAGGAATTTTCATTAGGTAAGTAACAAAGGTACAACAGCAATGTTGTTGTTTTTCTTCTTCTCTCTGCGATGAGAAGCGAAGGTTTTGCGTTTCAAAGTAGCGAGGGAAGTCGTGATGTTTAGATATTATAATAGTCATGGATGGTGTTACAGTGCTTCTGAATCAAATTCTCCTTGATTGCAGTGGACTTAATGCCTCTGTATGCTAGCCATAGATTTCAACATAAACATCCAAATTTTGAGATATTTTTTCAAAATATCAAGAGCTCTCTTAAGAACCGCAGAACCAATACTAGGCTTGTTTGTACTCATTTTATTGCATTTTTCATGCTGATTCCAAATATGGTCATGAAAATGTAAAATTCAGAAATATTTGAATTTAAAAAAAAGATGAAACTTGTCGTCTGCAGTCGACACCCGCGACCCCCGCGTGGAGAGTTAGATGGATTGCAATTTACCTGTCATTAATGAGTTGCAAGTCGCTAGTAAGAAAAAACCTGTAGAATTGATCAAGTTGAATTCCACAGTCTTTGATCGAAACGAAGTACATGTGCAAAGCGTGCTTAGTTTTGAACCAGGCGGCTTAATTGAATTACTCGGCGGCTATTTTTTTCAATACGATACGGTCAATTGTAGGTTTATCAAAGAATCAGTTGCCATGGTAATTAGTCTCTTTATAAAAGGATTTGTTGAAAAAAACGTTGCTATCAAAGTGAGTGTGTATATCATCATGAGACTAACAGCATTTGCAGTAGTTTGCCAAAGAGAATTACAACAAACAAGGGTTTCTCATACGTAGTGATTATATTGCGATTTACCACCAAGCATACAAGGTGGCCTTGTATTACGCTCCTGATCACGGCTATTAATGTAATGATGATAAAACAATAATTGCGCTGAATGGATTCTCAATAATAAAAAAATCAGTGTGAGTCGCCTGATACTTGGAATGACCCTGTCAACTCGTCATTGTCATGTAACATGACATGACTGACCTGCGTGGTAATTGGATGGCCGTCTCACTCCAATGCCCCGATATATTTGTAACTAATATTATGCATTTATAAATTGTGTGCTCAGAACTTATCAATAAAAGTGATTTGTGAGGATTGTGTTTGAAATAATGATATTGATTGGATTTAAGATGACCATTTTGCGATCCATTCTCATAAAACGTGTCCGCCGACCTAATTTTGAGATGAAGACCGGATACTTACCATAAAAAGCTGGTCAATTTTTTAAATCTTAATTGGACATTATTAGTGTTATTGGTACCCACATCACTTACGCACAAACATGTTTCATAAAAAAAGATTGTTTTAACCCCATGAGAACTACCTGCCGATTGGCCAAAATGAATATTGTGTCCAATTTTGAACCAATCAAGGAGTTAATCCCTATTCATGATGATTTAACGGCAGAAATCTATTGTTTATTTCTCACAATTGCGGGTATACTTCATCAAAACAAGGACCGTGTAATGAAGGGACTGGAAACAGCTTATTGATGACTATTGTGGATTATCTTTTTCGACCTTCAATACCTTGCAAGTTGTGCTAAGGACGCGATGTTCGATTTCTTTTCATTATTAAATACATCTCTTTAATGCTTACTGTATCCTTTTAGTCAGGCGGTGGATGACACGATCGAGCCGACAACTCGTGAAACCGCCCGGCCGTATGGCATTTTCCATATACTGGTTAGTTTTGTGGGGTTCATTATCGAACCCCAACGGTTTTAGCTTGTATTTATATTATTTATCAACATAGGCCTATTTGTTTGTGATATTTCAAGCGTTTTAAAATTTCAAAATAATCCCATTCAATTACACGGTTGACGATGAAAATTTACTGAATTTAGGGAATGCATGTCATACACCACCTGCTTTTAGTGTCATATATGAAGACATCTTAGCTGTAAGTTGTGTAACTCCTCTGTTTAGTCTATACTTTGCTGTTTAAAAGGTCAATGCCTGACCATCGATTTGCTCACTGCATAAATAACATCAAAACAATTATGAGCGATGAGCCTGGCAAATCCTAATAAAGACCCCATAACTCAAACATAATGTAGACTATTCCATTCCACATTAATCATTTGTTTTCGTGTGACAATTTGAATTCATAAAGCTAGATAAAATACCGTCATCTCATTATATTTTTTTATGTCAAGCTTGAGATAACGCGGATGAAACTTCAGCCAGGCACAAGTGACCTGGGGAAGGGATCGCAGTAGATACAGGGTGCGTGCAGAACCTTGAAAAGCCAAAAAAGTGCTTGAAAGTACTTGAAAATCAAAATGCCTTTTCAAGGCCTTGAAAGTCCTGGAATTTTGTTGAAAAGTCCTTGAAATTTATGGAAAGTCCTTAAAGAAAAAATGTGCTGAAACAATAAAAAATTATGTTACAAATAAATAAGAAAAGAAGTTTGGAAATAAATCTGTCTTGTAGGCTTATATATTTTTCATTTTGTCGTCTATACACATTTTAAAACTCTTTTTGGACTCATATATTTCCAATTTTAAAATGAAAATTCCTTAGAACCCTGACTGGATGACTCGACTAGATAAAGGTACCCATTTAGCATGCATGTTGTCAAATTTTTATCTTATTGAGAACACCTTTTCATGCCCAAAATTGATGAATTTTGTCCATTATCGGACCAGCATGTTATATGATTGTGTCGGTTTTGCGTTCAAAAACTCATCTCTTTTTCCTCAATGAATATTACCCAAGTAAGAAGTATGTCATGTGCATTAAGGAACGATGACATTTGAGATGATGCTGGACTGATGATGCTGATGATGTATAGGCCTATATGTATACTCTAATATCAAGTCATGTTTAAGTGTAAATGGAAACAAACTTCGGTCAAAGGTTTGATATGAACCTTTTAGCTGTATCCTTTGGCTTTGTGTAGCCGTCGTTGTGAACATGGGGGTGGGGTGGGGTTGGGGGAGGTTGGGTGGGGTGAGTGTGTGTAGGCCTATGTATTTCCTTTGGGATAGGCCTACTATTTTAGTTCCAATTTGTAGTGACATCACTCTGTATGTTTAACATACCGAATTTTACAAATTACTCTTATCATAAAATGTATTCTTCAGGCACATTCATTAGTACCCCCCCATGTGGGCCCCCTCCCACATACCCGAAGAGGGGTGGGGGTCAAAAATTTGATGAATCATTGTTTTTATATTGTGCATTATATATATCAATTTTAATCATGTAGGCCATATTATTAGGCCAAGAAAACACTTTGAAGAATGTCTCTCATGTACAAAAGTATAGGAAAGTGAATATTTAAAACCACTTTTTTAGGATGAAGGAAGCATTTTTCAAAAAAAAGTCCAAAACAGGTTTTTTTTTTTTTTTTTGTCTCTTTTGGGGTACTAAATCTGCTATAATGTTAGTCGTCCTGAAATTTTAACCAAAAGCACACTGACCATCAAGGCCCAGGATGGGGTGCCAGTTGGTGGGGGTGGGGGAGGGGGAGGCAGTGGATGCAAGCACAAATGGTTAATTATTGTTTTATTTTTCTGCTTCACATATATCAACGTAAGCCATATTGGTCATGTAATAAAGCCACAAAACATTTTTTAAGAGTGTCTCTTGTGCATAAAAGTATAGGAAACTCAAACTTTAAAGCATGTTTTCTGGAAGAAGGAAGCACTTTTATTAAAAGATGTAGAACAAGCCAGGAGCTTTGAAATGTTCTTTTTACCCTCTGACTTTGGCTTGGGGCTTCGTCCCCTCAACCCCCACCAGGGCTTCGCCCCTGGACCCCGGCCGTGGTCGTGAGCGCTCGCTCACTCTGCTTCATAAGTGTCCCTATTTCAAGTTTTCAAAAGTTGGCAGGTATGCACTGGGCTGCTGCGACTAGACCACTGGGTATTTTTCTACTTTTTACACACACCTATCTCTGGGTCGTTCCGTTCAAAGGTACTTGAAAATTAATTTTTGGGTACTTAAAAGTCCTTGAAAAGTCCTTGAATTTGAAATAGAGGTGGCTGCACGCACCCTGTAGATAGCTGGTTGGGCAATTTTTACTGGACAGGCAAGAAGTGAGGCAAGTGTAGCCAACAATCGGGCTTATAATACCCTGATCAGAACAGACTGTACCCGATGAGCCACAGGGAGAGCGGCTGTTCAAAAAACGGGTCCTGCAGGGATTTGAACCAAGACCTCTCGCACCAATTAAAGGCTTTAACCATAAGACCTTAACCAATGTGCCTTGCTGCTTCCATGGAGCAGCGTTACTCCTTTCGTGTGGATACTTAGTCTTTCATGAGGTTACTTAGTACTTGTCTAATTCTAATATTCACAATAAGAGCGCCGCCAGCTATTTGCGATGTAATCGTGATGTATCATGGGAAAAGGTGCGACATCAAGTCCATGCATAATCTGAATATTACCATGCTATTACATAGGAACACGTGACGTGACAATATTTGTTAGTTTGTCAAAACTAAAAATGTTACACATATTTTTTCTCTATCGATGTATATGCAATAATATTCAAATAATGTGATTTGAAATGTGCACAAGTCATTTTTCCTATGATACATCAATGCGATTATCGCAAACTGTTGGCGCGCTTTATTGTGAATAGCGAGAATTACATATTCATGATTTTTGAGGTTAAGTTTAGCTTTTGTAGCTGGTAGTCAAATTCATAATCATTTCCTGTGCACTCTGTAGATAATGTCATTTCATCTACAGTAGATAGCATTTGGTTGGGAGCTTTTTACCAACTTGTTTTGTCATCTTCAGTAGATAGCGTTTGTCATCAGTAGCAGATAGCATATAGCTGGTTATGAAATTCATATAAGAAGTTCTTAATTTCCTATGCACACTCTGGTTTTACCAACTTGTTTTGTCATCTTCAGTAGTTAGCGTTTGTCAAAAATAACAGATAGCATATAGCTGATAATGAAATTCAGATTTAGAAATATTTGACACTGTATATAACATTGTTTCATCTACAGTAGATAGCATTTAGTTGGTAACTTTTGAGCAACTTGTTTTGTTGTCTTCAGTAGATAGCGTTTGTCACCAAATAGCAGATAGCATATAGCTGATAATGAAATTCATATTTAGAAATAATTGGTTTCATATGCACATTCTGTATATAACATTTCATCTACAGTAGATAGCCGCTTTTTACCAACTTTTGTCATCTTCAGTAGATAGCATTTGTCATCAATAGCAGATAGCATATAGCTGGTAATGAAATTCTCATTTAGAAGTAATTGATTTCATATGCACACTCTGAATATAACATTGTTTTATCTACAGTGGATAGCATATGGTTGGTAGCTTTTGAGCAACTTTTGTTTCCTTTAGTAGATAGTGTTTGTCATCAATAGCATATAAGATATAGCTGGTAATTCAATTCACATTTATGAGTGATTCTTTTCCTGTGCACACACTCTGTAGATAACATTGTTTCATCTACAGTAGATAGCATATGGTTGGTAGCTTTTGAGCAACTTTTGTTTCCTTTAGTAGATAGTGTTTGTCATCAATAGCATATAAGATATAGCTGGTAATTCAATTCACATTTATGAGTGATTCGTTTCCTGTGCACACACTCTGTAGATAACATTGTTTCATCTACAGTAGATAGCATATGGTTGGTAGCTTTTGAGCAACTTGTTATGTCATCTTCAGTAGATAGCATTTGTCATCAGTGGCAGATAGCTCTACAATAGCTGCCAATCAATTTCATAGTTATAAGTAATTTATTTTCTGTGAACATAATCATCAATAGACTGTGATATTTCTCATCAATGGCAGGTCTATAGTTCATCTTCAGTAGAATGCACAATGGTAGATAGGTTTTTGGCATATTATCATATTGCAATTTTTTTCCATTTTAGTGATCATCGACTCCTGTGCAACTTTTTTACCATAAATTGGGATATTTCAGCTGAAATCCAAACACGCCCTACAGACAACATGACCTTAATCTGACACTCAGGGGGTGTCAATTTTAAATGGAGATGCCCATTCAAGGCTGGATCTCAAAAAATGATGTACAGAAATATAACCCCTTATGCTATATCACAGAATGCACAATTCTGCCCAAATTTTACCATTTCCTGCTCAACTAGTTGGCCTTCAGCTGCATGACTTTTAACCCCATGATAACTACCTGCCTATTGGTCAAAATTTAGTTTTCATTATCAATTGGTCCAATCAGCAACATTGTTAGAATAATTTCACCACACAAAAAAAATGGGGTGAATTATTTGCAAAGCTCCAATCTGATTGGTGATTAAAATGAAGATATCATGTAATTGACCAATCAGTAACAATGTTAGATCGGCAGGTAGTGCTCAGGGGGTTAAAGCACATCTGCACATCAGAGATGAGAGTTTCAGGAAATTGTCTGATTTCAGGAAATGAAATCTTGTTTCAGGAAATGCATCTTTATAAAAGGTTGATTTTCCTTTGGTACTTCAAAACAAAAATAGGTGTGTGCAGACAGGAAAAGTGCATACACACCACTTACAAATGTACCCACCTCACAAATTTGTCTCTATCTGTCCCAGATTCTTGAAAAATAGTGATATGTTAAATGCCTCCAGAATAACGGTTTTGAGGGCCCGTGGGTTTGAGTGGATTGGGAGGTGAATTACTCGTTGGGACAAATTGTTTAATTAAAAATATCTGATATCAAAAATTCAGTACCTAAAGGCATGATGTTTGCAAGGTATCATGGGTATGTGTTAGATAAAAAATAAAAATAAAAAATAAATTTCGGCATTTAGATAGCGACTTTTCCCAGATCTCAGCAGAGGGTTCAAAGCTGCCATGATGAATCATCACAATCAGATCGCATCACCTAGGCTGGTTGCTGCTGAATCTGGTGCAAACCTATCTGCACTTAGATTGTAACATCCACCAATTATATGTGCAGCTCCCCAAATTCCATTTGGTGATAACCAAACAACTGATCACCGATTTTCAAGAAACCGGAGATCCCGGAGAAAACCTGCAAGAGCGAGCATGGAATCAGATAAACCAAGTGCACATGAGTCCTTAGGCAGAGCTTGGGCTTGGCCCCTGGACCTCTGTGGTGCAAGGTGAGGGAACAACTGTTGCGCCAATACGCTCTCCCAGATCATTAGAATCATGTAAAAAAACAGAATTAGGTCCAAACTTGAGGGTGTCCTCAGCAAATGTTACAATATGGCTTTAAAATTTTGAAAATTTCAAGACCTCAAAGGTGTAGTAGAATCAACACACAGGCACACAAATAGAGATATTGATGTCTTTCATCTTATCTAATACCCATACCAGTCATCATCACCAATTTCAGATAAGTGCTTGATTGATTGAAATATGGTAGAAATTCTCTCACATCATGTGACAAAAGATTCTGCTCAATGAATCAGCATTGTGATTTTTTTTCAAGCAATCTACTACCAGAGACCTTGAAATTGGTATAAAAAAAATTGAAAATCATCTTGATGGGTTAACCTTTTATCTGCTGTAGTAGTTTCAATTTTTAATTTAAAAAATCACAGTGAGCAATAATGATCTCAGTCCCAGTTACAAAGCTCAGTAACCCTCATTAAACAAGCCAAGCTCAAATTTTGACCTCAACTTGTGGAACATGAGTTTTTGTAACCAAGACACGCATAGGTCATTATTTGAATGTAGAAGCATATTGTGGTTTAAAAGGAACTGTGTCTTAGAGATGGTCATGTTTGAGCTCCTAGTGTGTGTTTAGGTCATTCTTTGAGTGTGGACACATTTTGGGATTAAGGAACTGTTCCCTAGAGATTGTCATGTTTGAGATCCTTGTGCGTGTAAAGGTCATTCTTTGAGTGTAGAAGCAGATTAGGGTTAAGGAACTTTGTCCTAGAGATTGTCATGTTTGAGATCCTAGTGTGTGTAAAGGTCATTCTTTGAGTGTAGAAGCATATTGGGGTTAAGGAACTTAGTCCTAGAGATTGTCATGTTTGAGATCCTAGTGTGTGTAAAGGTCATTTATTCAATGTAGAAGCATTGGGGATAAGGAACTGTGTCCAAGATATTGTCATGTTTAGATCCTAGTGTGTAAAGGTCATTCGTTCAGTGTAGAAGCATATTGGGGTTAAGGAACTATGTCCTAAAGATTGTCATGTTTGAGATCCTAAAGTGTAAAAGTTTCAAAGATGAAGGTAACTTCTTGTTGATTTGAAAATAAATGGGCTATTCCAGTTGAAATCCATACACCCCCTGTGGAAGACATGATAATCTCTCTCAAAGGGAGGGTGAATTTACCCCGGGTTTACCAGAATGAATTCCATTTGAAATATACACCCCCTGTGTATGTCTTTCGGGGGGAGGGGGTTCAAATGGAATAACCCCAATGTGTACTTATTGAGATATAAACAACCCAGAAAACCTTCACCTTAAAAGCTGTACTGTCTAGAAATTGTAAAGAAATTGAAACTGAAATTCAATACCAAAAATAAAAATTTCAAAGATTAAAATCTAGCATCTAGTGGAATAAAAATCAATGCATACATTAATATGTTAAGAGATGACAGATTTTTCAATTTGTGTAACAATGCATACAGGCGACAGTGATGCTGATAAAAATATATAAATACATTTGATATTGAAAGAAGACAGAGATTTCAGTGATAATTTCACAGGTATTATTTGCTCTGTGTTAAATATGTATGCTTCTTTGCATAAATGGCAGTGAGGTAGAATCAAAGAGTAGCGACTCTATCATGTTTGTGTGTCGTTCATGGCGGACAAATAGTGTACCTCTGGATTATTCAGGGACTGTCTTTTAGAATTTGCAGGAGAGCATTAAATAGCTCTTCTGGAGCCTTCAAGGAGAGCTGTTTAGATCATTTACAGTGGAATTATGTGAGGAGAGAGCTAAAAATCACTCTCCTATATCAGATTTCAGGAGAGCAGTAGAGAGCTCTTGCTCTTGCTCTCCTCAAAAGGCAGTCCCTGATTATTTTGCTATGTACCTGGCAAACTTCGATTCAAAGTATGTGCTTGTTTACATTCTGTATGTAACGCTTTGTGCCAAAAAAGCACGCAAAGACAAAAAGGGAAAAAAACTGTTCTACGGGCCTGACCGACCTAGAATTTGCGTTTTGGAGATTTTTTTAAAACTTTAATAAATCATGTAAAATCAGCCAGTTTGTGGCCAAAATTGATTTATTTTGGAATTTTGGCTGAACATTTTTACAAAATACCTTTGCAGATTGTTTTCATATTTATTAGATTTTGGTGAAATTTTTGGGTAATTTTAGCCTCCTGGAAAAAAAAGAAGCCAGATCGACCAACTGACCCTACATGGGTATTTTTTTCGTCATCTAAGTGCTGAATGCACACACTTTTTAATGCTTAAGCTTAAAATGCAAATTATAGTTCGATTTTAGGCTCTTGCCAAGAAATGCCGGAAATACATTATTTGCCCTCCCTGAGTAACAAACCAAAATGACTGATTGATTGAACGGACCAAAATTGACCATAGCATTAGACATGGGGTAATTTTGTGTGGGTATTCTTTTGAGTCTATAAATCTTTTGGAAAAATGCACATAGAGATAAAAAGTAAAACATATTTAATATGCAATAAAACATTAAGAGCGCTGATGTAGTGCACTAAATTAAAATGTTACTCTGTATGTTGCTTCTTAAGATGATGTAGATGTGAATTAAGATAAATATGAGTTATCAATAGAATTCATCTGTAATGAAACATGGGTAAAGTGAGCACTTAATTCAATATGATCAAATGTGTGTTGCTTTTAGAGTTAGAAAGAAAATGTTTTTGCCCTCAAGAAGGGTGTCTGATATCAAATAAGAGTGCTAGTTTACATTATGCATTTCCTTGATTTCGGTAATTTTGCTACTTTCATTCGTCGTTCATAGAAAAACATTTGATTTGGAGATGCATTTACTGATGACCTTTTAGATCTGTTGTTATCTTCTTTGTAGTTTATATTCAGTGGCAAGCGAGTCACCCATTAGTAAAATCAACTCACATTCTATGCATCATAAGAGACATAAAGGATAATATTAAAAACATGGATTCATCCATGAAATGAAGTAAACTCTTCACAAAAAGGAACACAGCCGTTATAAATATGTATAGCTTCAGATTCATCATGTTTGCAATAATGTAACATAGAAAAAACAATTATTTATTTACGTGCATTTTGATACCCCACATGTTCATTGTTGTTCAATATTAACAACACATTAGTGCTTTTGAAATAGAATACCCAAATTTTTAAGGTTGTATTTTACAGCGATCAATGGTTATTACGCAAGCATTGTGGCATGTAAAACCCACCATTTGCGTTGAATTCAAATCGCTCCAATTTACTGCAACTTTTCAATTCTGGTGTTTTTCTTTAGAAACCCGACTACATTGTATGTTGATAATATTGAACGACATCGGACGTATGGGTTACCAAAATGCATCGTTCTTTCTATGTTAAATTATTGTGAATATGATGATTAGTTCTGAAGCTATAGGGGTATTAATAATGACTGTGTTACTTTTTGTGAAGACTTTACATTAGTAGGAATGGTGACAGTGTGACAATAAATTATAGTGTTTGGGTGTTACGTCTGTACCCTTAAGGTTATTAATTATTTCAAACTGTTGCGATTTGGTAGTTCACAGCATCTTGCAAATGGTAGTGAGATTTGGCAAAAATTGCATTGCTCAATTCATAGCGAGCTTATATAAGAATCTAAATATCACAGATATACTTTTGTAGGCCCTGTGGTTCTTGAGTTATGTTGTAAAGAGGGCTGAAACAACAACACTTTTGTAAACGTACATAACTCAATAACAATAATAAATTAAGCATGTTTGCAAAGTATAGTATTTGTAGAACAAACTTTTGCAAAACATGAAGGTGTTATTTGTCAATAATATATTGATCTAGATAATGAAAATTGATTTGTTTGGTTGCTTCGACCAACAACACCTCGTCTACCCTTAAAGGGACCATTGAAAGAAAATATTATTTGGTATCAAAATAAAGCCCATAAAATATAGAATCAATATCTAAAACAATTGAAGAACTAACTATTTTAGAAATAAAAATACAATAAAAACAACGTACTCGATTTACCCCTTCCGACGCTACATCGCTGCGTCATTTATCAAAAGTAGAAAATTAGGCGCTTTCCGGATGCCGACATTGTGGTTACACATTTAGAGTTGCGTTGACATTTTTGCCGGGATAATTTGACAACAGCGATCGCGATCTAAATATCAGATGCAATAATCATGATAATACAACCATTTATATAATTATTTGAAGATCAAGTAAAAACAAAATACCAGTTGATTGTCCACATGTTATCAAAAAGAGGAAGTGGAGGGCCTTTTTATTTATCATTTATTATTTTTTTACAATGCAAATGGATTTAGGCCTATGTATTAATTCCCGGACATTATTAGTTGTGTAACTTGTAGAGGAGGATGATAGGATCGAGGCTCTTGTTATTTGATGGTTCTCTGAGAGGATGATTAAAACAGAGCCTCTAAATTGAAATGCTTATTGGACACTGAAGCAAATCTAAACAATTGACAATATTATTAACTTTTGAAACATTGAAAAAAGGTTTTCCCTTATAATAAAGAAAATAGCATTAAAACATTTCAGACTCCCTCAATGACAATGCCATGCGAAAGGAAGCGGACCGGGCGAGGACGATCAATTGTCATTTTTCATCATCATCAAGCATGCAGCTTCCTATTTTACTTATTCATAAATTCAACCACCGGTCAACATGACCAAGATATGATTCCGATGACTTTATGTAAGCCCTACATGGCATGTATAAAACCATAGAACTAATATTATGAGTAGGCCTAGGCCTATGATATATATAAAGTGACGATGACGAAGGGAATATCGCCAAGATTTGCCGCAACACATAAATTGCAGATGATGTGCTGGCACGAATACCTCCCATGGGTATTATTATTATACTATAGGCCTATGTATTTTTTCCGTAGGGCCTACCGGTACCCTAAAATATTCAAGAGATGACAATTGGTTTTGAAAAAAAGCCTTTTCTTCCATAAGTTAACTTTCAAAAGTGCTTATTTTCATACCCCAAACATGCCAATGTATAGGCCTAGGCCCTTTTATTTTGCAAATGTATTCCCCTAGATGCCATGTGTTATACGGGACACTTGCCTATAATATTTGAACCGTTGACACTGGGGCAGTAGCTGAACGGCAGATGAAGAACATGACATGCAAGCTGTTCTTGAAATAAATTACGAGGAGCGCCTACAAACATACATAGGCCTTCAAAAAGCCTATATGCTACAAACATCAAATGGGAACTATTATAGGCCTACACTTATTTTAATCCATGGATGGTAAGGCCCGGGGTAGGCCTAGGCTATGCGAAATTGATGTCAGTCATTTCTAAAAACGAAATATCCAGCCAGGCGCGCTGTATTTTACAAGATTTACCCAATCAACATAAACTTTGTAACTGTAGGCCTACCTTTGATAAAACGCTCGGACACTTTGCACTTCCAAGTTTCAGTGGGAGTTGCGATTGGATTAGGCCTATATAGGCCTAAGCATTTCCGAAAACGCAAACTAAAGGCTGACAGTTAATATTGTTCATATGATTGTTTGGAATGGCCTTTATATGTTCCTCTCGTGGTTCTTATATCTTCGAATTTGTTTCTCGTTTTTCATAGGCCTTTAAAAATAAATAAAAATAAATTTCGGCTTTTATATAATAGCGCCTTTTTCCAGATCTCGGAGGGTTCAAAGCGCTGTAATTTCGCTGCCATGGTACTGTCACAATCAGATCGCATCATCTAGGCTGGATGCTGCCCAACCTGTCGCAAATCTAGCCGCACTTGGATTGTAACATCCACCAATTATCTTTTCAGCTCCCCAAATTTCATTGGGTGAAGGACGTTTTTGATAACCAAATAACTAATCACCGATTTTTGAGAAGCAGGATCCCGGAGAAAATCTGCGAGCATGGATCCGGGATCGGGATAAACCAAGTTCACATGAGTCTTTTGGCCGCGCGCCGGGGCTTGAAGTTGAACCCGGGACCTCAGTGTGGTGCAAGGCGAGTATCAAGCCAACTCGCTCTCCCGAGCCTGACTTTTGTTTTGAACCTGGTCCCGTCCCATAAGTGTGTCTCAACACGGAGCGACCGTTTCGAAACAAACAAACAAACAACTAACAAACAAACACACTTTAATCACTGCAATTCAGCTTCCAAACTTCGAGTCAGGATCGGCTTATGCTTTTAGGCCCGGCGGTTAACCTAGGCCGCACTCCCGGGAGGTAGGCTAATTAGGCCTGAAGAAATTAGGTCGCATATGTCATTAACCCGAAACATCATTGCCTTCTCTTTCCTGTCCTCACCAGATATTTCAGAGGAAATAAGTAAAGAGTTGCCTCAGTAAAAACAAATGATACTTTGAGTCTCAGTCTTGCAAAAGCCGAGCAGCTAGCACTGACAGCTTTTGACTTTGTCAATATGAAGGCCTAGGCCTAATTTACTTATGTTTCCCCGTTGTTGGCCAATTTTGTAGGCCTAGCTAGAATTTATATATAGGCCTATCATAGAAGTCATTGTAGCTTTGTAATTTATATTATAATATCCTTTTTAATATACTTGTTAGGCCTAAAAGGCACAGAAAAGTTCATTGCTGTAAACACGTTCATGCGTTGTTTTAGGACCAAGTCTGGATTATGCAGTGTTGCCATGCAGCGGAAAGGATAACCACTTTGACGTCACAGGGGTTGCCACGTGTCTCTGCACATATGAATTGGGCGGAGCGACGCGACATTGGGCGCTTTGTCTTTATTTGCTGATTTGGGGGGTAAAATAATGGAAAATTGCGTTTATCATTTTAGAAATGGATTCTATATGTTATTAGCTTTATTTTGATACCAAATATGTTTTTCTTTCAATGGTCCCTTTAACAAGTTGTGCTGTGTCTATCCTATTGAAATGAATTCTCGCTATTCGCAATAAGGGCGCCGCCAGCGGTTTATGCGATGTAATCGTGATGTATCATGGGAAAATCGTGATGTATCATGGGAAAAGGTCGACATCAAGTCCGGCATAATCTGAATATTACCATGCTATTACATAGGAACACGTGACAATATTTTTAGTTTGTCAATATAACGGTATTACACGCAAATCGATAGAGAAAAATTAATTGTGCACATTTCAAATCACATTATTAAGTATTATTGAGTATCGATTCGCGTGTAACACCTTTATTTTGACAAACTAAAAAAATATTGTCACATGTTCCTATGTAATAACATGGTTATATTCAGATTATGCTGGACTTGATGTCGAATTTTTCCCATGATACATCACGATTACATCGCAAAACCGCTGGCGGGCCCTTATTATGTAATAGCGAAATTGAGGGTGATTGACCATCAATTTCATTCAGGAGCATGTTTGGAAAAAAAAGTCACACAGCTCCGTCACTTTACATTTAAACGATGTAAATGACTCCTCCGTTGATTTTCATCTTTGATAAAATAATAGTCAAGAATTATTTTTA
This sequence comes from Amphiura filiformis, assembly GCF_039555335.1. NCBI lineage: Eukaryota > Metazoa > Echinodermata > Ophiuroidea > Amphilepidida > Amphiuridae > Amphiura > Amphiura filiformis. The sequence goes on from NW_027305502.1 coordinate 749,347, forward strand.
CAGAGTGTGATTTAATTTCATGTTGCTAGTATTGTGTGATGTTACCGATTTTTTTTTTTTAAAACAAATTTGGCGCATTGATATTTTTCATAATTGACCAAATAAGCCCTCAAATATTAAGCCTTGAAAAATATGACTTAGGAGAGGGGACAAACTAATACGTGAATGCATCATGTGGGTTTAGTATTGAGTGGTTTAGCGAATTAGTACTATTAGTTCCTGTTATCGATATCATAAATCTAAATGGGCCGCATTTCACCTGCAGTCTGCTATTCCTACCGAGACAGGAAACCCTGTACTACAAAGTACAAGCCAATTTACCATTATCTCTAGCTCCCTTACTTATCCGCTCGGTGATATTTGCTGCCGTATCCCAAGCGAGGGACTCCTACTAAGCTAGCTGAAGGTCACCCGCTGGGGTCACGCTAAACGTGCCAAAATTGCAGCTAAGCGCTGAAAAATTGCCGTCAATAAAACGGTGTGTAATATTTTATGTAAAAATGATACAGAGAGAAGTGTGTACTGGTAACTGGAGAGATGATGTTTGCGCTATGTAAATAAGAATGGGAAAGTATAGCGGGTTTTACTTGTTAACCAGCATCCCTAGGGTGTGGTTTTCATAAAGTGTTTTGTGTGCTGGCTATAGGCTTCAACATAAAAAGTACAAATTTTGAGATATTTTATGAAAATATCAAGAGCTGTCTCAAGAACTGCTGAACCACTAGTAGGCTTGTTTGTACTCATTTTAATGCATTTTTCATGCTGATTTCAAATATGGTCATGAAAATGTACAATTCTGAAAATTTTCAATTATTAAAGAAATTTGGAATTTATTGTCTGCAGTCAAGGTGTAAAGTGCTAAACCACTACTTGGGCATTATTCAGTAATAAATCTTATTGTGAAGTAAAATAATCCATTCAAATACACATCCAATTTTTTTTGTATCGAAAAACAGGTTTTTTTTCACCTTTGTTTTGTTGAGAACTCTTACTCTTTTTGTTTATTGAAATCTTGTAATTTGTAACTTAGCACTTTCTCAAATTGATTGACCAGTCCCTGAACATCATCTTAACAGCGCCATCTACGATGGTTGACCATGGTAAACCATGGCGGGGGTACGTGTCCCCCACCTTTTGGCAAAATGACCCTTTTTTTTTTTTTTTTTCTGCCACTTTTTAACAATTTTGGCCAGGTGTACCCCCCCCCCCCACATTTCAAGCCGGATTGGTGCTAATGACTGAAACTACATGGACTTGCATAATTGAAACTTCTTCAGATAAGCAGTACCTGAAAATGGCAAAACAACCAATTTACACAATTTTTTTCTCAGCAAAACTTTTTTTTAGATAAGTAATGCAAGAAATAATCATGCATCCACGTGTCATTTCAGCACAAAAAATGTGTCATTTCATCACAAAAAACAAACAAAAAATAATCATGCATCTGTGCAACATTTCATCACAAAATAGTATGAAAAACACATTTGTTTTCAATGTGACTTTAATAAACCCCTTAAGGGATCCAAAATGAGCGTTTATTGCATTTCGACAGTATTTTTGTAGACATGAGAGCACCTCAGACCTATCGAATTGCATTCTGAATACTGAAGCATGTCTTTCTGATATCAAATAATTTTCATTTTTTAAAATCACAATATAATACAAATTTTATGACAAATTATAAAAATTTGATATTTTTCAAATTTTTGATATATAACAGTCCTCAAGTAAATTATATAAATAATTAAAGTGTATGTAGCAGGGAGGAAAAGCCGATGGTCAATTGAAAATTTTGACCTTTCATATTGAAGAAATGAAAAAATACAAAAAAAGACCTAATTTTTTTTGGTGTTTTGGGAAAAAAAAATCCATATCTTCAATATCTGAAAGGTCAAAATTGTCAATTGATCGTCGGCTTTTCATCCCACCTACATACACTTTAAGTATAAATCATCAGATTTATAAAGTTAACTTCAAGTACTGTTAAATATCAAAAATATCAATTTTTAATGATTTGCCATAAAATGTGTATTAAATTGCGAATTTCAAAAATCAAAATTATTTGATATCAGAATGACATTCTTCAGATTCAGAATGCAATTCGATATGTCTGATGTGCTCTAATGTCCCAAAATAAATACTGTCCAAACGCTCATACCCCAGCCCTTAAGATCTAGGATCCTCAATTTGGCTCTTCCAGCTGAATCCATACACCCCTTATGGCAGACATGACTTTAATTGATGGAGTCACACATTCAGGTAACCCCATTTGAAATTCACGCTCCCTGTATGGAAACTTTAGATCATATCTTCCATAGGGGGTATAATATATGGATTTCAACAGGAATAGCACATTGCAATAGGAAATCAGCGATCTGAATCTGCAATTCATTGTTTTGCATGCAATGACACCCTTATTATGCAATAAGAAAAACTTAAAATGACCTGTGGTTTTATCCGTGGCAGATAACAACATGCAGATATTTGATTTAAGGCAAATATTCACATGCATGCACATGTGCGTACACCCTAAGGACCGTCGATGTTAGGATTTTTTTTTTAAATCAATATATTGGCCACTCGATCGATAAATCGACCTCCCTCCCAATTTTACTCTTAACTTCTACATTTATCCATTACATGATAACCATCTGCTATTAGTTCATCCCTCAATTATTTCATTCGTTGCTAGTATAGAAGGCCTTTTGAAACTGCCTTTTGAGGAGAGCGAAAGCAATCACTCTCTACTGCTCTCCTTAAATCTGATATAAGAGAGTGATTTGTAGGTCTCCTTAGTTGGCCATTCTCTCCTTACATTCTATTGTAAATGTTCTAAACAGTTCTCCTTGAAGGCACCAGAAGAGCTATTCCAAAAGACAGTCACTGCATGAACTAAGATAATTGCTCAATTTCAGTCCTTTTTCCAGATTTTTCTATACTTTTTTTCTATTATCTTCAGAAGATGATAGTGGCAATATCGATATAATTGGATAGTTGATTTATTGATTATTATCGATATATTGACAGTCCATAGTACACACCCCCCTAACCCCCCCACGCATAATGATTCCATAATGGCAGATAACAACATAATTATATTATATAAGTACACATAGATATTAATTTCATGCAATGGGTTATTACAGTTGAAATCTATTCACCCCCTATGGAAGACATGACCTTAAATCTTCCACATAGGGGGTGTGAATTTCAAATGGAGTTACCTGAATGGGCAACTCCATTTGATACCCACACCCCCTCTGTGGGAGATTAAGGGCATGTATTCCATAAGAGGGTGTATGGATTTCAATTGGAATTGTCCAATACGCAAGTGTTTAATCTGGTGCAAGGAAAAGTTTGGACATGTTGGATGGTTGTTTTCATTGTCAGTCCGAACTGAGCGAGTACCAGAGCTCCTAGGCAACGGTAAGCCGGCGATGATGTGGTGAAGGAGGAGATATTGGTGGTGTATATGCAGTATTGTTTATTCAGTCTCTCATTCCTATCTAGTCAAGTTGTCAGATGATGGGATATTGCTCCCACTTCAGTAACTGGTGCATCCGATGAGATTCTAGATGCTATTTACGAAAAGATGCGTAAAAAAAGGTCTGAAGATGATTTTTTCCTCCAAATTTTCCAGTTTTTATCTATAAAGTGTAAATTATGTTGTTAGTGTTTTTCAAGATTTCTAAATTTGCCATCGAATGTTTATCATACCACTTTTGTGTTATATAAACATGTATATTTCCAAATTATATAACAATTTTTATTTGCTAAGTGCAACTTTTCAAACTATTTCAAGATTTCTTAATATTATTGTGTGTCTTGAGTTGTTTGTTAAGCCACTTATGTGTAAATGTATAAACAAATATCTGAACCAGAAGTAGTTAAATGTACTTGAAATTAGTCCCTTTTTGAAGTACATTTTGTAGTGTTCTGTAAAATATGGTTCAGAACATTCAAGAGAAGTGAAACTTACTGCATCTTAACCCTTATGGTCCCTCTGCTTTTTGGTGAAGAGAAAGGAAAGAACCAGTCCAGTTTTGATTCAGGGACCCCTCCAATGCCGAAGACCAAGGATAGCATTTTCGTGCATATATGGGTTTTCGGATGATTGTGCATTGAGGATTTTATGGTTAATATCCACACAAAAAGTATCATGTTATGGAAATTGGGGAAGATACATTAATTTTTGTGAGAAATAAACTGCTGGATACAACAAGTTGAATTAACTTCTGGAAATTAAGGTAATAATTTGGAATATTCTGCAAAATGTATGGGAAAATAACCAAAAGCAAACTATTACTTGCTATATGGGTCAAGATTCACAAGTTCTTCAAAGACAAGATTGTTTTGTCCTCATCACTTTTCATTCATTCATTACTAATAGTATTTATTTATCTATCAACTATAGCATTTATTTATTTTGTTTGTTCATCTATTTGTTTTTTCTTTTTCTTCTTCTTTTTATTTTTTTATTTTTTTGGTTGTTTTTTTTGTATTCTCAATGTTTGATTTTTACAGTCATATCCAACAATGACTGAAGAAGTTTGTTGAATGCCTGCTAAATCATGATGGGGCACCCATCTGTATTTAATCATTATTAAAAATGAAATAAATTTGCTAATTTCACTGAATAAGGTCTGTTACTATGAAGGTCTGTGACTTAAATAATAAAAAAAACTCATTATTGGCGTTTCAATTAAGAGCAAATTTGTATATTGGCAAATGATTTTGAGTCATGCAAACAATACAGGGTCAATTAGTGTTATTATTATGGGGTATTTAATTAGTAGAAGAAATGACCCTGAGAATTATATTTGAAGTCATTGTAAATTTTTTTAAATTGAGTTAAAATGGTTGTGTTTCCAGTGGCATATGCAAAGCCATAGTCAGAGGGTGGAGGTGCGCCCCAAAATGCCAATGAACAAAAATGTCTGGGTTTTTTTCCGTAAAAACATTAAAAATTTGCCCTTTTTTAAGGAAAAATTAGCAAAAAGTCCACTTTTGGGTAAAAACATTGAAAACAGCACTTTGAAATTGCACTTTTAAGGACCAATTTTTAGATCCCCACACACCCCTCCCCCATAAATTATGGCTACAGGCCAGGGGTAGCGCTGGCTTCAAAATTTAAGGGGTCCGAGTGATTTTTGTTGGACTCATTCGGCCCTCCAAAAGTCAAATTTAAGGGGTCCAATGGGAATTTTAAGGGGTCCGAGTCCAACTCTGGAAACATCACCCACTAATATTAGAGGTTACGATATGCTGGACATGGGGTTGTATTATGCATTTTACATCAACAAAATACAGCGTGCAATAATTATGAGCCTCCCAGGGGGTAAAATTTCCAAACGGCTAAAAAAAGTAAATATTGCTTGCACCCGGCCTGCTAAAAATTGTATTCGTCGCAAGCAGGAAAATGTAAAAGTTTCCGTAAGGCCCTTTACAATTGATTCTTAGTTTCCTGTTTTATGGTTGAAAGCAAGGGATGAGGCGACTTTTAATTATTAATTATTAATTATTTTCTTTATTTTAAAACAAGTGGTCGCAACCTACGTACATCAACCCGTTTTGACTATAGGAACATACATTTAATTATTTTACAAGTATGTTTGATTTTATACATAAGTAATGGTACAGTTATGTTCTTTGTTTATTCATCATTATAGTTGATATGATCAAAGTCAGAAAGTAGCAATTGGAAGTTATTAAAAGTTATTTTAAAAGAGAAAATCCAAAATAAAAATTAAATAATTAAATATTTTGCAATTCTCTCTTTTGGACGCGGGCGGGAAACAGGAAACTAAGAATTAATTGTGAAGGGCTTAAGCCTACTATTTCTTAAGTTTGTTTCGAGCGTTTAGTTTTGAACATGCCCCATGAATGTGTGCTCAAAATCACTTGCACTTGCCCCCCTCCATTTTGACTTGCCAAAATTGCTCCCCGGCTGCCAAAAATTCTTGCCCCCCCAATTTTACCCTCATAATTGCACAACCTCTGAACTTCAAGAAAATCCAAAATATTGTTTTTTACAATCCAGTCCTTGTTCAGGGGTTGTTTTTTACAATCCAGTCCTGTTTGTTCATCATGTATAAATGTTATTGTTAGTGGAGCTTTTTATGTAGTCAGAACGCCAACCCTTAATTATCGAAAACGTAGTCCTAACCCTAATTCTGACCTTTCACCTCCTAAACCTGAATCAACCCCTTCAAAACTGGCAAAGTTCTGAAAAATTATGATCACACGACGTGACTATGTTTATGTGTATTTTAATGTAAAAGGTGCAGAATTCAACACCCCAAATCTTACCACGTGCGCTAATTCACTGCAATTTTATCCTATATTGCCATCAATAAAGAATACAAAGTTGACTTTTTTGTGTTGAGGAAACTCCATTTTTACTTAGCATTATGACATGAAAATTAGTTAAATTTACTATGGTATAAAACTCCTGATAAAACGATCATCAGTAGTAAACATTTGTGCATGCATGATCGGGGGAAATGGGAATCCCCCATTGACAGTTTATACAAGGGAGAGATTCTTTCGCAAGTGGAGTCAATTGTCACACTATTTCATTCGCAGAGCCTTGACTTGCACAATGTTTCAACAGATTGGTATTCAGAGTGAACGATCTGATAGAGTTCTTGGAGCATTTATTTTTGACATTCTGTCTGAAATGATCGCATTTGTTTTGTGCCCTGTCAATAAGGTTTTACATGCCTGATTTTCTGTGCGTCTGAGATATTCTTGTCTAACGCATTAGGTAAGCTTAAGGTTAATTTTATTGCGTCCCAACAACAGTTCCACGCGTCCCTGATGCCCAGACGCGCACTAGCGCGACCCTTGCTACAGGCCCGAGTGTATGTACACCCAAAAATGTTCTTCAATGGATGGATGTACGAAACATCAAGAGATTTGTTCCAGAAGGTCCTATCTGCAATAGCTTTCTGCATTCTATATTGTACACAATCTAAAAATATGGCACCTGGCAGATAATTGCAGATAGGGTATTCTTTCCCTAAACCCATGTGTATTTTAGCATGAAATATTATGTGTGTAGGAGGAAAAAGTAGAATATCAGGGGTTTAGAGCAAGAAAGCCCTATCTGCAATAGCTGCCAGGTGTCAGACTTTTATTTTTTCTATAATATAGAATGCAGAAATTAACAAAATGTCTATATAGGGCAGCTATTTCAGATAGGTCTTTCTTGCCCCAAACCCTTGGAATATAGTAAGAATGAAAATCTATGACATACTTGATAATGTTCAGTTAGGTAGGACATACACAAGGGAACAATTACAGAATGTGCACAATCGGGTTTTGATTGAGCAAACTTCAATCAAAACCAAAATTGTCATTGGCGTAATAAACCCTGGGTTTTGTTGAAAAGGGTTTCATTGTCCTGTAGATCAATAAAAGGTAGAGCCATGCATGTTGTGACATCAGGCCGACACCTGTTGTGCATCCATGCCCTGTGTCGAGTCGCGTGCCAGTAGCCAATCATAGGCAGCGGTTCTGGGGCGTGGCTGTTTTCTCAGAAATTATTGCAGGGAAAAGTCATAAGCTGTTTTGATACCATCCGAAGAGGTCAGGAGAATTTTAAAAATGAGATAAACTTAACTTTGAAGGAAGCCTACGGCACGTCACCAAGTGTTTTGGAGACAGAAACTGGAAATAATGATTGGGATATCGTGTATTAATGTCGCAAAATTAAGGATATAAACCGTAAAATATTGCGATTCGAAATAGAACTTGAACTTCCGACGGTATCCATCGTGTACAATTGGTCGTGAAAGATGTACGAAAAATCAATATTCTTCACATTCGTTGCGGACGTAAAAAGATGTTGTAAAATCGACATTTATTCATGGTGGTTGACTAAACAGTGCCGTGACTTCGGGTTTTAACAAGTTGACAATCTAGTATTTATCATCGTGGATTTAGCATATCGTCAGCGGAGAAGTGAGAAGAAAAGGCGCCATCTTGTATTCAGACGCCGAGATTGGACATGGCGATACTTGGAAAACAAGGGTGAGAAAATTATAGTAGACATGATTATGAATTAGATGCGGTAATTTGATGGGAATTTGATGTGTTGATATAATTAATCTAAGCTGTTAAATGGATCTGTATACATTAATCAAAAGCCCCGGGTGAAAACTGACTTCATATTTAGCCGGCTTAATAATTGTTTATTAAATCCAGTGAATCAATTTACTGAAATCCAGGTTGAGATCATGTGATCGCTCTTTTTATGAATGAAATAGGCATAGAATCTTTGACACGATTATAATTGAGGTTGTTTAGGTTTAATGTACCGTAATAAAATTTGATCAATAAATTTGACTATCGAGCTATAGTAGTTACATAATTCACCAATTTGGGCGAAAAAATAATGAGCAAAATATTGATGTAAATTTTGACGACCCGCTGGGATACGAGTTTGTTGTTGTCACAAAACTTCCGGGTTGCGTTTCTAGATTTCCGTACGTTCATTCCCGAATTGTAAATCAAAAATTGTTATTTCATCCGTAGTGGGTTTTTCGTTACTTGTTATAATTGATACATGGTTTTCTAACAAATAAGAAAAACTGATTGAAAATTTCACGAATTTCGGCGAGTTAAATTATCATCACAACACAATTTACTTTAGACATTGCATTAAAAACACAGCTAGATCGCGTTCATGCAAGCAGTTTGTCCTCCAACATGGGGGTGACCCTAGTTGCTCAGTGAGTAGGGGCTTACATAATTGGGTGTGACGTAGTATTGAATACCTTGGTCTGATGGCTGTTAAAGGTCATTAAAAATAAATACATGAATATAGATCGTGGGTTTTTTTTTCAGGAAACGCGGCGAATAGGATTACGCAATACATTTAAGCAAAATCCCCGCCTGATCGAGAGTGAGGTCAGGAAATGGAACACAAATTATTGACAGATGCAATTTTTGTTGGTCATCTCAGTTCAAGGTCATGCTGAAATCAAATAAGATGTTGGTTTCTTAAGATGGAGAAAAAGCACAAGAATGTAAATAATAAATGGGGGAAAATAGGTCCGGAAATAGGGAATGGGTGTTAGAATTCAGAAAAGGGGGCAAAATAAAGGTAAGAACGAAATAAATAATAATAATAATAAATAAATGAAATAAAAAATAGGGAAAATAGATAAATAATTAAATAAAAGCAAATAAATAAATAAAAATAATAATAATAATTTTGGAAAAAAAAAATAATAATAATTTTGAAAAAAAAAAAAATAATAATAATAATTATGAGAAAGAAAAAAAATATAGATGAATAAAAAATAGAAAAATAATAATAATAGCTATAAATAAATAATGATTGAAAAAAAAAAAAAATAAATAAATAATGATTGAAAAAAAAAAAAAAATTCTGGCGGTCTATCAACATCATCGGAGGTTAAATAGGCTAAGTTTTTGGATTTCAGAACTGCAAGTCAAAAAATTTATGTAAAAAGTCATCACAAGTCAGGTGAAGGATTTTCATGAAATATGGTAACATAGAACACAATGGAGAGGCACAATTTCTTGCGGGTCAAAATATATAAGGCAAGATCAATGGAATTGCAAAAATCTTGAGGTTAAATAAAATTAAAAATAATAATAATAATAATAAAAAATAAAAATATAGGTCATCAAAGGACATCGAATGGCAAATATATAGCTAAAGTTAAATGACATTTTATGAAATATGCAGTTTCTTGTGTTCAAGGGTAATGTGAACCTATAAGATAGCTAACAAATTCTATGACTATTGCAAGGCTAGATGGGGGGAGTCACCTGATGATCAAATAAGTATTTATATAATATCAATGAATGTCAAAAAAGGGTTGGAGGCCATAAAAGGTGGTGAAAGGGTGCAATAATGAAAGTCAATTGTGATCATTGGGATGGCAAATTAAGAAACTTTGGGAACTCATGAGATTGGGGTATATCGCAAGTTAACAATTCAAAAGGTACATTTAGGTTGCAAGTTTAATTGGAAGCAGGAAGTAATGAAGCAATCAAACAAGTAAGCAAAAATGGAAGGAAAAATGCAATGAGAATTCGTAATGGGTTGGGAAAAGACAGCAGTGACAAAACACTTTTCTCCTTTTAATAATAATACTTTTTAGTAACAGCAGGAGCTCCTACATGTTTCCTAATAGGAATAAAATAACTTTGTTTTCATTCATATTCATTCATTCATTCATTCATGTCATTCATATTTCATTTTGCTAAATCACCAATCAATAATACAATGTACATATACATATAATGTTTACATGTGCATGTATGGCGAGTTAGTTCCCTTTCTGTCTTTGTTTTTTCTAATTTATTTCAGAATATGGATATCTTAATGCTGGTGATTAGAAATGGAGGCTTGGCATGTCCCGAAACTTGGAATTAATAGTGGCTACGAAACTGAAAGACTGTATATAAGAATGCGGGGGAAGGTGATACATTGAACATTTTGTTATCAGAAGCTATCAGACTCGACACCTAGTATCTGATTCAACTCATGGCTATGATAAGTTGGAAGTATCGTATCCTTGTTACGAACCATGGATCGAAATTAGCACAACACTAAGCTTATGGCATATCTAAAAATTGAAACAGGCGTATGAACTCAAGTTACAACAATGGTTACTAACACGCTCTCGACAGCTTAATTACAAACGTATGACGAGAATGACTGACAATAATGGCCAAGACTATGTAAGATCCTAGAAGAAAAACACATGAATTGTTACAGTACTGAGGTAAAGTGATGTTACAAACAATGGATATTATACATGGTAGGCGACCTAAAGCGATTGGATAGAAAAATAAAAAGATACAATCATTATAACGATATTAGCGAAATTGGTATTTGACAATTTATCAAACAGTAAAGCAATAACCGAAATAAAACTTATTGCAGTATACATGTAGAGGATATCACTCTTGAGCGGGCTCTTGAGAAGTCGCCATACTTCAAAAAGCATCCATGTGCATTGATGCATTGGTACGTTTATAATCAACACCTAGAACTCAGTCATAGGTGGCAATTATAAGGAACACAGTGATTGAACAGTGAATAATTATATATTGATAGCAGAAATGCATGAAATGATTTAAGGGCCAAAATTGAGTACTACTGCACCACCTTAATAACGAAGATGGTAATCATGTAAACGGTCCAGATGAATAAAAAATTGCAAACATTGGAGTAAAACGTTATCTGCTTACATTGCCGATTTAAAAAGGCAAAATGTTAATGTCTTATTGAATTGGAAATTTGCTAATTACTAGCCTAATCTACATGTTATAATAAACACAAATGTGAAAAATGGTTTATATATGTAATAAAGGCTCAACATGTCCAGGGTGCAAAATACATGTCAAAAATTGCTGTATGGACAGCAAAGTGGAGTGCCATTTAACAAAATACTTCATATTGTTAGATTTACTAGGGCCATAAATATGCCCACAAAACGGACAGAACTGTAAGTTCAGATCATTCAGCCCTTCCGTTATGATTGGTTAATATAGAAGCTGGGATAATGCATTTTCAAAATTATGTAAAATGTGCAGAGGTCTGTGGGTTGGCACTGCACTATAAATCCCAAATTTTAACTGATCAGTGCATTTCATGGCATGTTCCTGGTAGGGATGCTCTTAGTAACTAGAACAGATACACGCTGCCGTTGGAAGGTTTTCCTGTTTTTTCTCACCGAGTTTTTTTTGTCCAGGTTTTGTACTTTTCAATTTTCAGCTATCCGGTATTGTTGTTAGTAAATTCAAGGGAGCACCATACAACTGTTCTCAATGCTTCAAATGCTTCAAAATTCAGTAGCCTTGTACACCCTATGTCTTTGCAGTAATGATAAACTGTGGATGTGGGCCTTCCTCTTTACGGGAGTTAGGCAAGTCCCTAGATTAGGTCCTTGGTTGGCATTGTTTCTTTTGCTTTTTACCATTTTGTCCAATATATGAATCAAAATGGAGATACATTGCTGCATTTGAGCAAGTCATTGGGAATGTTTTCACATACTTAATATTTAATGTCAATTCCAAATTAGGCTGTTTGGAAATTGAATAGGGTTGTCCTAATTCGGAAATGAGTAATGATTAGGTCCAAGCCAAATATGCTGTTTGGGATTTGAAGTGGGTCGTCTCACTTCAGGACCGTAAATGGCATCAGATGATATAGCTGTCTGATTGCGTAAAAAGGGTATCAGATGATATTGCTGTCTGATACATATATGATTTCAATGATTGATATATATTGCTTTTAAAGAATAAGCCAGATGATATAGCTGTCTGAGGCGCTAATGAATTTGAATTTATATCTATTTAAAATATCAGATGATATAGCTGTCTGATTAGCGTAAAAAGGGTATCAGATGATATTGCTGTCTGATACATATATGATTTCAATGATTGATATATATTGCTTTTAAAGAATAAGCCAGATGATATAGCTGTCTGAGGCGCTAATGAATTTGAATTTATATCTATTTAAAATATCAGATGATATAGCTGTCTGAAGTGATATTAAAAGTATGAAGATAATATAGACAGTTGATTTCCTGTCAACTGTGTATACTCTCAGATGATATAGCTGTCTGAGGTGATATGTGATATTAAATTAAGTATGAAGAACACAGTTGACACTTGATCAACTGTGTAAATGAAAGGAAATAAAAGATTCGGATGGTAAAGATCCAGCTCCGGCAATAGTTGTGTTTGGTCTACTTATTGCGTCCATAGGACAATCGGGTTTTGATTGAGCAAACTTCAATCAAAACCAAAATTGTCATTGGCGTAATAAACCCTGGGTTTTGTTGAAAAGGGTTTCATTGTCCTGTAGATCAATAAAAGGTAGAGCCATGCATGTTGTGACATCAGGCCGACACCTGTTGTGCATCCATGCCCTGTGTCGAGTCGCGTGCCAGTAGCCAATCATAGGCAGCGGTTCTGGGGGCGTGGCTGTTTTCTCAGAAATTATTGCTGGGAAAAGTCATAAGCTGTTTTGATACCATCCGAAGAGGTCAGGAGAATTTTAAAACCCACCCACCACTCCCTTTATAAAAAATATGATATTAAATGGCATTGTTTCTTTTGCTTTTTACCATTTTGTCCAATATATGAATCAAAATGGAGATACATTGCTGCATTTGAGCAAGTCATTGGGAATGTTTTCACATACTTAATATTTAATGTCAATTCCAAATTAGGCTGTTTGGAAATTGAATAGGGTTGTCCTAATTCGGAAATGAGTAATGATTAGGTCCAAGCCAAATATGCTGTTTGGGATTTGAAGTGGGTCGTCTCACTTCAGGACCGTAAATGGCATCAGATGATATAGCTGTCTGATTATGTAAAAAGGGTATCAGATGATATTGCTGTCTGATACATATATGATTTCAATGATTGATATATATTGCTTTTAAAGAATAAGCCAGATGATATAGCTGTCTGAGGCGCTAATGAATTTGAATTTATATCTATTTAAAATATCAGATGATATAGCTGTCTGATTGTGTAAAAAGGGTATCAGATGATATTGCTGTCTGATACATATATGATTTCAATGATTGATATATATTGCTTTTAAAGAATAAGCCAGATGATATAGCTGTCTGAGGCGCTAATGAATTTGAATTTATATCTATTTAAAATATCAGATGATATAGCTGTCTGAAGTGATATTAAAAGTATGAAGATAATATAGACAGTTGATTTCCTGTCAACTGTGTATACTCTCAGATGATATAGCTGTCTGAGGTGATATGTGATATTAAATTAAGTATGAAGAACACAGTTGACACTTGATCAACTGTGTAAATGAAAGGAAATAAAAGATTCGGATGGTAAAGATCCAGCTCCGGCAATAGTTGTGTTTGGTCTACTTATTGCGTCCATAGGACAATTGGCGCTACAAATATATTACGGCTTGAGTTCCTTAAAATAGACCATCCAAAATAGCCTGTTTTGTTCCTTAGGCGTGCATTTGGTGGTTGGGTGGTTAATTGTGTGCATATTGCATTGCTATTTCCACCTTCGGGGTTGTGATTGTATTCAGACCCGTCTTAGGTTTACCGGTTGCAGCAAATGACTGCTGCGACTTGCTCCTGACATAATTATCAGGAGCAAGGGTAGTGGAAGTCAATTCAATACTGAATACAATTTGTACAAAAAAAAATAGCCGTTTGTTATGCCAAAGGGAGAATTTTTTGTTTGATTTGTTTACTTATTATACTCAAATTTAATATAAATTTAGAGAATTGCAACATTTTTGCTTTCTTTTGATCACACTCCTGTTTTTGTGTGTGATAAATAGGTGTCATATGTAAGAAAATGCCACAGTTTGTATTATGTATATTTTAGTTGGTGACCAAGCATCTCGATTTCTTTACATTCGTGCCTGAAGCAGTAAGCAAATAGTGTGACATTGAAACTGGTGGTAGTGGTATAACAAGTAAGGCCTTTTCAATGGCATTGCAACTCACTATTTGATACCATTGGGCTATTCCAGTTGCAATCCATCACCCCCTATGAAAGACACGACCTTAATCTTCCACGCAGGGAGTGTGAATTTCAAATGGGATTACCTGAATGGGTGATTCCATTTGAAATCTACATCCCCTTTATGGGAGATTTAAGGTCATGTCTTCCATAGGGAGTGATGGATTACAACTGCAACAGCCCATTATACCCAAACCAGTCAACCAAGCAAGTCACTCACTAGTTTGTGCGGCATGCTTGGACATACACGTATGTGGTATTGGTGTAACACACAAGCTTGTCTGTTTCCTTTTATTATATAGTCCATATCTTTTTTATTTTAAGCTTTTAAAAAATTTGTTTGTGGTGCGTGAGTGTGTACATGGTAATTCTTTACTACAACGGCACCACCAAATCAAAAGCGTGCACGTTTGTTGCCTGCATTGTGTTCCATCATAATTGCACTATTTGCCCTGCTCAGTCAAGCTTGTCGTAGCCATTTTCATAATGTCATGGGCAATATTGCGTGTGTGCATAGGAAGAAGTACGGCTTTGGTATATAGCCCTTTGGGCGCATCAGCGCCGCTGATTGGCTGCTAGGCAGCCTGGGCTGCCCTGGTCTCTTCTGTCATGCATCTCCCCCATTAATGGCATTATTTATTATTCCAGGCTTTCCACCTGCCTGTGCTGAAGCGGCGTGCTGCTATTGGATGATTGCTGCCCCATATATACTCAACACTCTGTCTGTCACTCCTCAGTTTATCAGCCCAGCTTCGACGGATTTACAGCTTTGTGAAGGAGGGAGAGGAAAAAAAATTGGATGCAAGTGCACGTTGTCGCTCGTCAGTTTACTACTTTACTACTACTATGAGCATTGAGGCAAAATTGCAGTATATGGCGGATTCTGGAGAAGGTAAGCTACTCCTACACTGTGCATCACTTTTTTACACTCTGTATAGTGTATTTTCTCTTTCTATATCTCTGCACCGTAATAAAATATAATGTACATGTTGTATGCTGTCATTTGATATGTGAAAACCATATTGGTGGGTGAACAAATCTTGCTATGCCGGCCGGCTACTTTTAACCCATTGACTAATATGCTACAGTGGATTGGCGGTTCCATACTGCTGTGATTGGATTTTTACTCTGTCCATCCAAGCAATAGACGGGAATAGGCTTGCATTTAAAGCCTCTCATATGACCAATACAACAGTACAGCTGTGTCAACGCTAACTACATGTCTCACCTTTTACTATATCTCTGCACTCACCTCCAAGTATATGGCATTAGCACAGTGCAGCGTGCTACTACTATAACTACACACTCAAGAGATGACATTTTTTTTCCTAGCCAAGCCTGGCTACGATGTATATAATGAAAGCAAGCTGAGGCTATGCTTGTTATTTGCACTATGAATGAATCACTATACGACGGGATTTTGTAGAGCCTTGTTAGAGGTGCAATAGCGCATTTGAGTAGTAATAAGGTGTAGGACTACATTGGTGAGTGCTCTCAGCTGGTGAGAAGAGGGTGGTTGCTGCAGATTTGGGTTAATGTGTAGCTAAACCATTAAGAATTGATGTGTAACTGTAGATGGTTGGTTAGGGAAGGGTAGAAAAATTGTTACTAGGGATAAAAAAATATGCACATATTAATTGATATTTTATACTTGTAGTAGTAAATTATAATTTTAAAATCATACAGAGGCAAATTTTCATAATCTTAAGATCGCTCACTAAAATCATTGTTATAATCGTAAAATTACGCTCGAAAATCTGAATTTATTTGTTTGTAAAGAATTTTATCTATATTTCATACATGTAGTAGTAAATTATAATTTAAAAATCATACAGAGACAAATTTTCATAATCTTGAGATCACTCGCTATAATCATAATCATTGTTATAATCGTAAAATCATGCTTGAAAATCTGAATTTATTTGTGTTTAAAGAATTTTAAAGAGTATTATGATGTCATTTTTACAACTAAATCAATCTTTAGAAATTGTTTTGGAACTGATTTTATTTGACTCTTGGATCATTCAAAAATCAATGGGCACGCACAAAATTTAGGTTATCACAAGAAAAAAATTCATATCCAGGCCAAGCTGTGGTTAATGTACTGTAGAATGTAATTTGGGTATTATTAGATAAGAAATTTATGCGATGGAAATACCAGCGTGGAAACGCATGGCCTTCGCCAATTTTGCGATCATCAAATTATTGACCGGGAACCGGTAACATGCTGTGTACCTCTTTCTCTCTGTCGCTGTTGCTAAACTTAATCCTGTCAATACTAGTCACCTCCAATTTGCATGCACCGGGTGATGTTTCTATATGACGGCGATGTATTCCACGGGGCCCGGGGATTAGGGGAGATGTAGCGGGGGATCAGTGCGTGTATCAAGCGTCTTACCGATCCCAGGTGGTCAGGTAAAAACAACCGTGCAAAAGCTCCTTATAAAAAGAAATCTGCAACGGCAAGGCCGACAAATAATATGCAACGTAAAATCCAGAAAGTTGTGATAACATCGTTTTTCCTCGATTTCCCAAGTGAGGTTTCAGATATGATATATATATGTATGCACACAAGCAAAAGCTTATGTTGGAAGCAGAGCACCGTTAAAGCGAATGGTACGAGCGAGAAAAACATTACAATATTTTGCCTTGAGCAGAGATTATATGTGCGATATTCATACAGTCCTATCTTCATGCATACCTGTCTCTCAGAAACCTATGAAATTGTATTCAATTCAACTTGAGCACTCTGCATACATATACCAGACACTTAAGCTTACTTATACAGTGCCGTGTACGTGTGTTTGCATATGATGCAATACTTCAGGTATTTACAGCTAAACAAGTCTTTAAAACAGCTTTAAAATTTCTCAAATTGTAGCTTCGAGATATTTTCTTAGAGCGTGATGTTGTCAAATTGCGTTGGACGTCCATTTGGCACACACAGGTGGACATGCATATATGTAGGAACTAAAAACCCAGGCATTCATGCATGACTGGCAAAAAAATTCTTAGGGCTACTACTATCTTCAGTAGACAGCACACCTGATCCTCGCCTTATTGATGCACACGTGGCAGCACTACCGAGTTCTATACTATACCCCCAGCTCATGCATTATTCATGTATTATGCTAATGAGAGGGATGGGCTGCCATACCCTGTAGCAAGGATCTGTGGAGTTGTATTGCCATAGTAACCAGTATAGCTGAAATGGGAATCTTCTAGTAGTGATAAATTTTCCTTAAACACAGTCAGCGAGTCACACATGCATTCTCTATTGCATCTCTGTGTTACGCTGAAATGTAATAACGTACATTTGGCTTGATCAACTTTCTGCATCGGTGGTGGATTTATAGTATTATTATTTTTTATTATTCAATTTTTTTCTAATCTTCTCTAGTCAGCAAAGACTATACCTTGATGATTTGTAGAAAAAGCATACCGTATCAAGCAGTTCCACTATGGTTTTATTTCCCATATTGATTACCTGAGCCTCCCACGCTGCTGATGTCATTGAGTTCTGGCTGGGATGATTTTTTTTTATCCGTCTCACTCTCTCTGGCTCTCTTTTTGTGTTTTAAACAAGAAAATAAAGGGGATACGAATAAAAGGCATGGCATTCAGGCATCTAGGCATTATACCTAGCGGTCACAAGCAGAGAAGATATCTTACACTTCCCACAATGCATCTCTTCCATTTTAAATTTCTGTACTGATTTGCTATCTAGTGCAACATGGGTCGATAGAGACGAAAAGTACTGCAATGAACAGAGCACATCCAGATCTTGCAACTTGTGTATTTCTTGACTATCAGCCCATGTTTAGCCAGTCTAAATTTTTAACATGAAAACAAAGGGAAATTATTTGCCGTAATGAGGTGATGCGCCATGTTGCAAAAGATTCTGGGAAGGGTAAGATGTCTTCTCCGGGTCACAGGCACATTCTCGTTTTACTTCAAGACAGGAACTGTTTACCTGTAAATTCACGGTGTATATCGCGCACGCACGTTGCAACCGCTTATATTTCATTGCCGACTCTGGGTATCATGTTGCGTTTTAATATCGCAAAATCTAACACATCCATTTTAAAACATCACACTACACGGTAATGTGAACGATGTTATCATGGGTTTGCTATTAATTATCCAGTATTCAATTTGGTTGAGCCAGGTTTTCAGGCGGGCCATAGGGGAGCATGACCTAACGGTGTTTGAGACAAATAAAGCTGACACACAAGAGGAATGGTATGGTTTCTAATTAAAGAGATCCCAAGGCTTTGATTTAAGCGGTGCTATTTCCACCCCATGTGCATGATTTTTCTCGGGAGGAGGAAAACTTTCTTTAGATATATCAATGCGATTAATGGCTTTCTTGACCTGCACCCTATAAGAATTAAGATCAGTATTAATATTTTAGAAGTACACTGCATGTTTATATAGTTAAGTTTTATTCACATCAAATTTATTGCATTTTAGTTCTTTCTTGTAACTAAAAATCACCATTTAGAATCCAAAATTTATGATAATTACTCTAAAACATTAAATGTTTGTATGCATGAAGATTTTTCAGAGTGACATGGTTGCACAATATTGTCATGCATTTCTTTTTCCCTTAGACCTTTAAGAAAATGTATCAATTTTGCACAAATTACATGCCACAAAAATTATTGTATTTTTTGAAAATTTTGTGCATCAAAAATAGTGTAGTTCTGATGATTATGACTAAAAAGCTTATTACAAAATTGTTACATCAAATTCGCATCACATCTGTTCTCAAATTATTAATTTAAACAAATGACTGAGTCACTTTATTGTTCCTGGCTTTCCATCAGTGTCGTGCTCATAATTATCATCAATTTGCTTTGGCCAATATTTGGTAGGAAAACAATGCGCACACTGAAGCCATAATGCATTTGGTTAAGGGTATAATATACTGGTTGGCTGACTGAGTTTGTGGCATGCATGCATGCAATCATTTGGCGGATAATGGGCTGCGTATTGGCATAAAGTCAACATAAAATAACATGGTTTCCATGGGAGACTACGTATCTAGATGGAGACACCCACTCCTAATTACGATACTCCACTTAATTTATCCATAAAATATGGTTGCTCTCGCTCTCTTTCTCTCACTCGTAGCTCTGAA
This sequence comes from Amphiura filiformis, assembly GCF_039555335.1. NCBI lineage: Eukaryota > Metazoa > Echinodermata > Ophiuroidea > Amphilepidida > Amphiuridae > Amphiura > Amphiura filiformis. Next base: position 769,007 of record NW_027305502.1, read on the forward strand.
AAATTGTATACTTTAATATTATAAGAGATATGAAGTTGCATTGTCTGCTTCTATTAATTAGTAACATGTTTCGCTCTCGCAACCACTCTGATGTGATACAATAATTTTGAATTTTTTGCACAAACATAATTTTCCCAATTCTAAGCTAATATAAAGGAAGTTAATTTTGTGGTTCCTCAATTACATTATAATGCTTTATTGAACATTCGGCATGTCTTTTAATTTGGCAGTTGTGGCTGTTTGGATTTGGAAAATATGCAGATACAGTATTAGAGATGTGACTTTGTTCATCACTATTAATAGTACCAAGTCTCACTCTCTTTCTCTCTCTCTCTCTCTTTCTCTCTTTGTCACTCACTCAATCTTGTAGCTGCGAAATTAATGTATACTTTATTATAAAAAGATAAGACCTCTATTTATAGTAACAATGAGAAGTACGCTTGGCATCCATGCTCATTGTGCGCTCGTGCCAGCGCTATTTTGCAATAACCACTGTAAATTGCGAATTTGTAACCTAGCTGCCTTACCATTTTAATTAATATATTTGGTTGCATGGCAAATCTGTTTTATGGAACTTTAAAATTTCGTCATTTACAGTATTAGATGCATAATGGATGTAGGTAAAAGCTTAGGTTTTTGTGTGTCAAATTTGTAGATTGTAGGAATGAAATGTGGGACACGTGTCAATCAATTTGACAGGTGTTTTGTAAAGGGGGAAAAGAAACGAACAAAAATTAACATTATGCTACACTATGTGTTGGTATGCATGCATTCACCAAGAAAAAGGCTTTGAGTAATTGCATGAATGCGAAAAACAATATCAGTGACATGGAATCACAAAAAAACAAGCTTTTGAATCGAATTGGTGTTTGGGTTTGTTCATATGTTTCATACAAAGCTGATATGCACATATTAACAGCCTGTCCAGCCATCCCCTGATAAATTACTGTAAGTGAATTAACCGTCTTTGGCCCCAACAAACATGTATGTGACAGCAGCGGTCAAGAAATGAGGCAAGAGGCCTGCAGAGGTGGTATGATGGATATCGGCGATGGACGAAATCTGTCATGCCTTGCGTTCAAGTAGGCACCAGAGAGGGGACCAGTGAGCAAATTTTGTCTCATCCCCAGACCATGCTGTGCCCCAAGCCAAAACAGTGTCATAAAATGTACACAACTCAGGGGGAGTTGGTCCCGATGGAATGATCGCTCATCTACTTGACATGTCGTAGATACTTGCCGTGCTAGGTGTGGGCATCATGAGGTCATTTCTCCATCGTAATCTTACTTGGTTATTGCTTGACCATGCACGTTTTTTCTCGTCCTTCTTTTTATCTGATATGCAATGCATTCAGATTGCCAGAAGGAGGATGACAGTTGGTACTATACTTTCATTAACAGATCCAGGATGGAAATATATTAAGAAGAGTATCCAAGCAGAAATCTAGCGATTTTTACGCATACGCCTGCCTCTCTCAGTCTCACCCATGGCTGTTACTATAAATGGGGCCTCTTTTATTTCTTTTTCTTTCCCTTCTGTTCGTGGTAAGTCTCAAGCTAAGTGTAGTAGAAAACTGCTGTATCACGCCCAGGATGCATTCGTGCAGTAAGAAATTGCCTGCTGACCCTTGATCAAGGCATGGGAAGTTGGTCGTTTCTGAAGAGAACAACCTCCCACGCGAGTTAAATCCATCTCGAAACACAAGCCATATATAAGGCTGTAGATTCACCCAAGATAATGGGAAGATTTGAAGGGAAACAAGACAAGCAAAATGCCTGTCGGTCGATTGTTTCTTCGACCTTTCACAATGGTCTTTCATAGCCTTGTGTCAGAGAAGCTATTGTACCCTTCCCAGAATCCTTTGCAACATGATGCATCACCTCATTACATCAAATGACACCCCTATTACTTTTTACAGGTTTCCTCTGTTTTCATGTTGAGAATAGACAAATAAATATGGTTCGATAAACATATTTTGCAAGATGCTCTGTTCATTGAGGTACTTTTTGTCACTATTGACCCATGTTGCAATAGACAGTACAGCAAATCAGTAAAGAAAATTAAAATGGAAGAAATGCATTTTGGGAAAAGCAAGATATTTTCTCTGGCCGTGTGTGCTGCTAAAAAGCACAATACAGAGGACATGCATGGCAAGATGGTACGATGGTGATTTGACAATTGAATTTAGGCGTGTTCTGTAGAGTTCTTTCTGCTGCGTGCGAGAGGCCAAAATTACATTATCTGAAATCTCCCAGTGGCCATCGGCTTTCCCAGATTTTATGAGTTTGTACAGCATGCCTGCAATGGCCATTTTATTTCTGCGCAAGCAATGTGAAATTTGTTTACAGGAAAAGGCCCTGGAATGGCTTTGAAAGCTTAGGTTTAAAAGACAAATAAGCAATTTTTTTTCTGGTAGATTCTTAAATGGATTATGTAAGGTTATAAGGAGCCTGATACAGGTCTTGAATGATACGATAAGACATGGTTTTATTTATAGATTTGTCTGCATTAAATTGAGATGTATTTGTGGAGCGTCTCTGCTCATTCACTTGCTAATGAGTGTTTCCATGTCTTTTAAAACTGGTGTTTTGCTGGCGGAAGTGAGTGTATTGGCTATTGGATGACCTCCCCTACTTACTTTCAGCCCCTCAAGTCACACATTGGCAAAACTGACAGCATTTGTGTGGTACTTGATAACGAGCGGTATTGGTTGAGATGTAATTCACCCGATGGCACTCAGACCATGGGAAAAAAGAGTAAAGAAGAAACCAATAGTTTTTGTAATACCACCGTGCGTTTTAGCTTAGTGTAAGTAACATTTTTTTTCCTTTTTACGACAGTACGGAGAGAGTGTATAGGTATTGATCTAGCTGAGTAAAATTGATGAGGTTGCTATAGAGCTTGCACACGCTCTTACAGGGCAAACAGGGTGCAATTGGTTGATAGAGGTAGAGAGATGGATTACCCGTCGAGTATAGGCAATGTGAAGATACAATGAGAAATGAAGTGATTTTAACAGGAGGGTTTGCGGTTCACTTGGCTTTTCAGCCTTTTTTTTTGCTGCTGCTGCAACCTGTGGATTTAACGAAGCAAACAAGATGAGACTTGCGATTATACACAGTGAAATGATCATGTTTTATTCATTGCGAGCGAGTCCTTATATGGCGTATATGAATCAATTTGTTAATCTCACCAAGAGAGAAAGAGAATAACCTGCTAAGCCATTGGACTGTACGGTGGTCGTTTCCTGCGTAACATTCACCGGCGCATTCACACACACTCTGCATACTAAATATATCAGCAGTATGCAAATGAGGTATGAACGGACATGAACCGGCCTTCAATATCCTAGCTTAATTTACTGAGGTGGTTGCATTAGGAACTTACATGCTCATCTAGCTGTCTGGATGTGGTTTAGCATATGCTTGTACACTATCGAATAAGCTTTGACTGTAGTTGGTACATTAACTCATACTTATATTGAGGTTAACATTAGGTTATTCCAGTTGAAATCCATACACCCCTATGGAAGATATGACCTTAATCTTCCATGCAGGGAGTGTAAATTTCAAATTGAAATGGGGCTATCAGAATGGGTGACTCCATTTGAAATCTACACCCTCAGTGTGGGAGTTTAAGGTCGTGTCTTTCGTAGGGTGTGTATGGATTTCAACTGGAATGGCGCATTTGAGTTATGATGTATGGATGTCATTGGGCTATAATGCTGCCAAGACATGATGCAATGTATTTAGGTTCATAAATGCAGTCTGCTATACCCACCACTTCATTCTTGTATTAACAGCTCTGTAACAGTGGCAGCCATCTTTGCTAACTGCATGTACTAGCTCTGTGATACATTGATGTATCCATGTTAAATTGGAAGCTGTCAGTGCTTGTCAAATTTGAATAATTTTAAATTAAAACCATTTATCTTGCTAGCTGGTGAAGCGTTAATCATCCCCGTAGATATAGCTACTCTAAGGCTAAATAAAGTCATGGCGTGCATGTGTACCTCCACACATTGTTATCTCTGTGGCAAAAATCAAACGCTAAATTACGTATCCAGTCTCGATGATATAACAAGAGATAATTCACAGTGTGTGATTGTGACGGAATTGGACGTGTCAGAAATTTCTTACCCTGTGGAGATTGAATGAGAACTCAAATCGACATCTGTATAATTGTCATTTCCCACATGCCCCAGTGTGGCAGTACGAGTTGAGCGTTGATTATCCAATTATTTTGTTTCTGCCAATGCAAGTAACGGGCTGGCCAGCCGGCCGGCCGGTGTGTGTCAAACCGGTGCTCTGGATTGTTAAAAAAGAGTCTGACGAGCTAGCTAGGTCGTCACCTCAATCAGTTTTTATGGTTCTGCTGTCCTTCTCACCTTGATTGCAGTAGTTGAGGCCTTGCACAGTCAAGATCGACGAGGAAGTAAGAATATTTGATTTGTTTAGTCCGAAGATTCATGGGAAAAGTTTGTTTTTTTCGCTAAATCTTATTTGTCTTTTACATGATAATTGCAAGGTATTCTTTCACTCAAGTTGATTAAGGATTTGAATCCACAACCCCTTGGGTATCCAAGTAACTCATACTAGTTATGTTCTCACTGAAACCATGAGTGCTTTTTTGCGGATTTGTGCACATTAGAAATGTTCATTAAAAGCTTACAATGCATGTTTTAAAGGCATACCATCGTGTCTCTTTATTAAATCACATTGAAACAGCTTACCGTGTAAAATTAATAATGCGGCCCCTAGTTCGGCGATTATGGCGTGTAATTAGTAGAAAAATCTATGTAATAATTACCCTGCGGTACTTAAAACTCGTATGTTGTAATTACCTAATCGGACGTCTCCATCTGTAATAACAAATTAGCGCTCAGACAGCATCCAGGACTCCTCCGAAAAGTGACAAATTATTCATTATGGCAAGTAATTACACCCAAGCCATCATAATGGGCTATTCCATTTAAAATCCACACGCCCCCTTTGGAAGATTTTGGAAATATTTGCCACAGGGGGAGTATGAATTTCAAATGGAATGAACACATTATATAGCAGCTCCATTTGAAACTCACCCTCCCTCAGGGGAAGATTCAGGTTGAATCTTTCTCAGTGGGTGTATGAAATTCAAATGGAACTGCCTCAATGTGCTCATTCCATTTAAAATTCGTACTCCCCCTGTGGCAGATATTTCCAAAATCTTCCACAGGGGAGTGTGGATTTTAAATGGAATAGCCTGATATAAATCTTCCTCAGCGATGTTATGAGCTAGCTGTAAGTATTGATCTACCTCGTGCGGACAGATCTTTTCATCTTGCTGGGTGTTAATTATCGTTAAAGATTCGCCATTAACAGCACCGGCCGGCTTGTTGGAAATGAACTAGCGTGGTCGGTTTGGTCAGATATCTGTGCTGTACCTCAAAGGTCATAGGGCTGATCCAGGAATAAGCCTCGAGGACACATCAGACTTTGTAAGTACTATTGGATGCTGATCATATTGGGGATAATGTATGCGTGAATATGTTCTTAACCTCCTCTCTACGCCCAGTGCTGTCTATGCTACATGTTAAGAGTCCAATTTATTTGTAAATTGTGAAAAAAATATCTAAATTTTACATTTTTTAAACATATTTAAAGATTTTCAAGTATAAGGGAGATCAGTTTACACAAATGTGAGTGGTAGCAGTGGAAAGGTTGATCAAAACATCCCTTTTGACGATTGTGGAGGAATTTCAAATTTCGTAGTCAAAATGTGTCTTGTACTGTATGTGAAACTTGAATACGCTTTAACAAGGCATTAAAATACAGGGGCTAGAATTAGGTTAGACAACATGCAAGCTGACCCACTTTTGTGGCTCTGCACATATAATGTGATTGCACAGGGGTTAATAGGGGAGGGAAGAACTCACAAGCTTGCCGCTGCTGATGTCATAGAGGGACGTGAAAACCAAATTAGAGATGGAATCCAAACTGACAGTGGGCATAACAGATTGTCGGTGTTTATCAGCGTAACCCCTTGTTCTATATCTTTCCCTTTTGATTTATGAGGCGACCATATTTCATGTCAGGTTGATTTACGTTTTAATTTTGAAGACAATTTTTGTCAAATTTGGATGTAAGATGAGTCAGCGATGATGGTAACCTGTTCATTGGAACATGTTCTGTAGGGGTGTTTTCTCTAGTGTCTGCTCTCCCACTATAGTCTCTCTACAGATATGTGGTAATGCACTGTTACGCTGGGCATGTCATTCAACACCTATCTTCAGTAGATAGCTATTAGAAGTTAGCCCCAGAGGTTGAGTTTTGGAGGCAAAGTTTGTAGTGGCGTGTGCCGTTATGCGAGGATCAGGTGTTCATGTGTAGTGGCATCCCGGCCTCGCCGTGTTTGTGTTTTATCATCTCGGCATCTGGCTGAGTGAGCTGCGCTTCGAACGCATCGCATTTTGATAGTAACACAAGCTGAGGAGCGTTGAGTAAGCTCGATTCCATGTAATAGCATAACGCTGGAGCCGAAAATCCCAACTTCAGTATGCAGGGTCGTATTCGAGCAAAATTGCAGCGGTGATGCGTGAAGTTGGCACTCTTATTATGGCTGCAGATCCTCCCACACCATTTTAAACAGCCGAAAATATGACGAGCTGTATTTGACACTGTAGCCGTACTCTCTCATTCTTGCATGTAATCCAATTCATATCTTTCATATCAATGTTGAGTATTTCTTCTTTTAAGTTAATTTGTAAGTTCTTAAATCACATGATGCACTCACAAAAGGTTGCTTATAGCAAATGATCAAAAAATTCATAATCTTATATATATGAATTTGCACAAAACTTAGGCAACAATGTGATATTATACATCAGATGCTAAATGGTTTTCATCCAACATGGCGGCTTTTCATCTTTCCTCTTCTCAAGACGGGGGATTCTCGTACTAAAGTTGTAGAGAAGCACACGACTTGCGTGTGTGTCATAGTATACCGGGTAAACTCATTTTGGTGCAGTGTGGACGGGAGCATTGGCCTCTCTCAGTGTCTTGGGATTTGCACAGATATTGGAAAAATAGGGTAAACCGATCCGACTCGCACTCCCAAATCTATGCCATATTGTATATAAATTCGGATGCACACATCACGATGTTGATACATACTGCGTTACATTACAATCCTGAACGATATGTTTTGCATATATCGGATTTTGAATGAGCCGGTAGAAAAGGTGGAAAAATAACAGTTTAGGAGAGAGAAGTTCATGTCCGACCACTTTAGCACGGGTTGCAGTGGTAGGTGATTACTATGCTATGTTTGTCGTATGTCCTTAGGGAAGGAGAAAAAAAAGTAGCATAAAATCTGTGATTGCTTTGATTGGAGGCTGGGAATATATGAAAAGCGTGGCCCAATGTGTAGATGTGCTTTATCCGATGTCATGGCAGTTTTATACCGGGTTGCATACCACCTCTGGGGTAAGGTGGTGCCAGTTTGCAAATTGAGTATCGCATGTACAGGTATAATAGGCCGTGCATAGAGTCTGATGCGTTTGCTGCGGAATGATGATTTAGTTACTGCCCCCGAGGTGCCTTGTACCTCGTGGCTTTGCTGATGCCTAATTCCTGTATAGCCAGCAACCTTGGTTGAACAAGTTTTGGATGCATTCACACGACACATCTGCTGTGCTCGCTTCATTAGATGCGGAGGAATACAAATTAGCGGTATTGGAGCAAGAGTGAATTCTTCTTTCTTTCTTTTTTTTTTCTTCTCTCACGAATTGAATCTGGATTTGAATGCCCCCAAGATTCATGCATGCACACACTGCAATGCAGCCAGATGTTGTCGTTGTCATCGTGTGCATGCACAATATTACTGTTATCTCAATCAAATGTTATCTAGTGAGGAATTGGAACTGATGGCACGCAACTTAAGGTCTCATTGCGACAATCCATTCAGAGGGCATTTTCAATTATGGTATTAGTCTCTTGCACTCGTTTAATTTATTCCTGCCCAAAATACGGTGCCGTAACATGAATGATGCAATCGGTATATAAACCTATTGGGCCTCATTGGAAGCTGTCAGTTCTGGTTAGGAAATGCAGGGGAACGGAGCTGAACGTAAAATTGGCTTGTTTATATTGTGTTCAGTAAAATAAGCAGGAATCACATATTATGAAGATATGTGTCAGTTTGAATGAATAGTTTAGTTTGAGTAGTTAAAAATATATGTGCAGGATATTTATTGAGGATTGCAGTGTCCCTCAACTGATACACAAGGAACGTGAGAAACACAAACTATTACAGAGGAAGAGAATATTATGATTTTTTGATTAAAAAATATAGATACCTGTTTAAAGATTTAGGCTACGCAGGGTTTTTTCTATTACGTCAGGAATAGAGAGAAAACACTACTAATTTTCAAATGCCAGGCACATTTTTTGTGCATTGCAGTACATCTCATGTGAGAAATCCAAGATGGCCGCCTGTGTGTCTGCCTGTCAATAGGTATGCCCTTCTGCGTCATTCATATTCCTAGTAGATATGAAGCCTGTGAGGACACCACACGAAAGTGCTAGGTGCTGTTTATCATTTTTGAGCCATTAATATTATTGGCTAGCTAGTGGTTCATCAACACACCTGGGACTCGGGACATGTTGCCAGTTTGAAATTCCTAGATGACTTGGATCAAATTGAACCTTTTGCTGTGTACTTGCTAGTTGGGTTCCCTGGACAACGGTCATACTTCACTTGCTTTACAGTGTGAAGCGCAGTCTGTGTTAGATTGAAGAGAAAGAGAGATTGCGAAGAGAGAGAGAGAGAACGAGTAAATCGTCTGACAAGTAGCCGATTAACTCTATTACCTAGATATTTGAGTTGTTGTAGCAACACTTGGCAATGGAGTCACTGAAACTGTCCAAATAGCTAAAGAGCAATTGGTGGTGGAACCTATACATATGGTGCATTGTGTATGCAGAGAGTGGTATCATTAATGAACACACTGCCACCTCTGCTCCTCCCCGATCTTGGGCCAATGAAAATAACCGGTGTTTTCATTTTGGCGAGGACAGGAAATCCCTTGACCATAAGGATATATAGATGAGGAAATATTCAGTCAGCGGGGCATGGAACATATATTTTTGTTGAGTTTTACCTCCGGTGTATGACCACATAAATAACACACATTTGATCCTGTGTGTGATCTGGGGTGGGGGTGAGTAGATTATTAGGCAATATTGAGTTATAGATGAATTGGAATCACTAAAAAGAAATAAACCATGTCGTACCTTTTAAGTGAATAATTTTTACTCTATATTTAATGCCTAGGTAACTTTTACCATATATGTTTGACCCCAACTTGTTGCATGGTAGCTGACTTTAGTTAGATGTTCAAAATGAAAGTAATAAGGTTAAAAAATGTTCACATATTTTCATTGTAGTTTGTTCAATTATTGATCTCCATACTCCACCCATACAATATTTCCCATGCATTCATCTTTTAATTTATCGTACATTATTAGCAAGTTTTGCTCTTTAAATTATTAAAAAATGATTCAACAGAGAATGTACAGCTGCATTGACATAAATAATTTTAGAGCATTAATTAGTCATGTTAGCTTACTGCCAGAGAAGATATCTTACACTTCCCACAATGCATTTCTCCCATTTTAATTTCCTGTACTGATTTGCTATCTAGTGCAACATGGGTCGATAGTGACGAAATGTACCTCACCAAACATCTCATATCCAGATCTTGCAAAGATATGTTTATTTCTTTACTATCAACCCATGTTTAACCAGACTATTCTTAAACTGAAAACAAAGGGAACCCTGACTACAAAGTAATGGGAGACTTGATAAAATAAGGTGTTATATCATGTTGCAAAGGATTCTGGGAAGCCTAAGATGTATTCTCTGGCTTACTGCACTAGTGAGAAGAAAACCTTTAGCTGTGCATGTATGAAAGGAAGAATAATTGACTACACTGTATAGTTTGAAATAACCATAATAGTTCAGTTGATTACACAGAAGCTTGGCTGGTGGTAATAACAAAGAAATCTTAATGAATTACAAACAAAAGGAGGTTTCTTCTGGTCAATTAAAAAAATGTAATCAATAAAAAATGTCATTAAATTAGTCCTGACATCGTGGCAATATTGGGATGGCTGGTTATTGTACTAGAAAGAATCGTTTTGAACATGTTGAATGTGATGATGGTGGGCACTAAAAGAAAAGCAAATAATTTCCAGGGTTTGGTTAAGGACAAACAATACCATGGCTATTCAAGGTTGTTTGTGGAGTGGGTACTATATCAATAGCATTTATTAGACAGGCTCACCCCGTAACATTACATTTCATTTTGCGGACTTTTGAATATCAGTCGTTGAACGTAATGGAATCGGCAGCCTATTTTGGACGTTGTTTTTCTTGGCAGGAAAGGAATAGAATTGATTTTATCCGTAGGGTAGGTTGTAAAACCGTTTCTACACATGTTCTCCTGGTGGCTTTGGAAGTTCAAATATTGTGTGGCTGATAGGGCACTAGTAAATGGTTAAAGAAAGGTGGATGATGGAACAAAATTAGTGGGATGGATTTTGTGCAGGGAACTTGTACATGTATCAGCTGTGTAATTGGTAAGAAAATAGATGTGTGATTTTGTGAGAGAAATAAAGAAGCACTTAGATTGGAACAGTGATAGTATTGGGCTTTTTGAGTTGTAATACATACACCCTATGGAAGACATGACCGTAATAAGTGTGTCTTACAAATGGGATCACCTGAATGGGTGAGGCTGTAGGAAATCTGCACCCACTTTGTGGGAGGTTAAGGTCATGTCTTTCGTAAGGGGTGTATGTATTTAAACGGGAATAGCCCATTGATTTAAAGTGAAGTGTTATTGAAGACAGTTTTAATTGGATATTTGCTGTCTACTGTAGATAGCATAATTTGCTGTCTATGTGTAGATAGCATAATTTGCTGTCTACTGTAGATAGCATAATTTGCTGTCTACTGTAGATAGCATAATTTGCTGTCTACTGTAGATAGCATAATTTGCTGTCTACTGTAGATAGCATAATTTGCTGTCTACTGTAGATAGCATAATTTGCTGTCTACTGTAGATAGCATAATTTGCTGTCTACTGTAGATAGCATAATTTGCTGTCTACTGTAGATAGCATAATTCGCAGTTATCTGCTAAAGAGGATGGTATTGTCCGACTGATCACTGGTCAATTTGAATCTTATTTCAAGTACAAACAATATGGTATTTATTCTTCAGTTTTAAAATGAGAGCTGCATGCATACACACGTACCCCTCCTATGGAAGACATGACTTTAATCTCCCACACAGGAGGCGTAAAATTCAAATGGAGTCACCCATGCAGGTAATTCCATTTGAAATTCACACTCCCAGTATGGAAGAAAACCTGTCCCAAGACCCGTCCAAAAATCCAATTGTAATTGTCATGGTTGTCGAAAGTTCAGAAGTCAAATGCAGCAGTGAGTGGACAGACATGTCTTTGCATGTGCTGTGTGTGTGACGACTTTAACTCGCCTTTTCTGGCCGGCTGGCTAGCTTTTGCTGCCTTGCGGGGACAATGGTGGCAAATTGCAGAGCCTTATTCTAATCTAATAGTCGAGGCATATGTGTATACAGCCAGTCATATTGGCAGGCAGCCCTGTGATTGCGACATTGGCCATGGCTATATTATTTGCTGATGAATTTCTAGTCCTCCCTGATATTTTGCCTGTAGACGTGTGTGTTAGACGGAGATAAGGTCATGATGTGAAAAGTGCAAGAAATGATATTTTCACAGCTACTGTATGAGTGGGAATTTTCGCGAGGATTTGTTTTTTTGCAAATTCCGCGAATGGAGTTTCAACCGGGAAATTAACACCTTGGAAATATATGTACATGCCTACATGGTCGCAAATACACCCTACAGAACATTTAATAATGTATTGCAAGTATATAGGGTAGGACTGACATTTGTGACAACGAAAATGTCTTTCTCAGTACAAATCGTGAAAATAAATGCATGTGAAAATCTCCACTGATACAGTACATATACTTTGGTTATTGTTTTTGATATTGTTATTGTTGCTGCTTGTCTAACTTTGAATGGATGAGTGTGGATAAGGTTGGGGAAAAAGAAATTGAAACATAAAGTATGTAACATTTAAATTTGTACAACTAAACAAAAAAAAAACATTAATTTTCAATTTTGAGTTAGGTTATTTCGTTCAAAACATTTCGAAGTATTTGATGGTATTACATAATATATTCTTGAAGAGTTTCATTAGGTTTGTAGAAACTCAGGTATTACATAAGTTGCATGGAAGAGGCAAGAGACAGGTTGTAGTTAATTTATTGATTGGCTTTGTCAGGATGTTGATCAGTGTCCCTCTTGAGGTTTGCGCTATCTCACTGAGTGGATTACTAGTGTCCATGTAACAGTCTTATGCGTGCTCAGTTGCTCCTCTCTTGACGCCACTCCGTGACAATCATTGACGAGAGAACGGGAAATAAACCCAGAAAAAGTAATAGAATCGAAGGGTTGTTTGATATGCGGGCAGTCCCGAGTTTCATTTAATTGGCAAAAGTCAAAGCCAATGTGGTTTTATTGGGGAAAGCTGAGTTGACCATCCGGTATGGGGTGTTGCTGTCTTCAGTAGATAGCATTGGATGTGATTATGTGTGAGTTCAATACAGACAGTCATAAGAGAGAATGTTGTATTGGGTAGAGACTAGCCCCGAGTCCGGCGCCATTTCCCCACATGACGTCACGTAACTAAAGCAATAATGTAGCGAGCTGCTTTAAAATGATTGCAACCTTGCTTGGGGCTTGTGTGTTCACCAAATCAAAAAGCATTTGCTATCCAAATGTTACAGTCTCAGGCTGTCATTGAATTGACTGTGATGTGTGCCCTGTTAGCCTCCTACGCTAAATGAAGGTCCAGGTCCACTATTATTACTCACTCACTCTCGCTCATACAATAACAAAAAATTGGTTACTGTGTGCATGCCCTAGTAGTAATTTGTATCGGGCTGTTCCAGTTGAAATTCATATACCCCTGTGGAAAACATGACCTTAATATCCCACACAGGGGGTGTACATTTCAATTGAAACAACCAATTCAGGTAATCACATTTGAAATTCATACTCCCAGGAAGATTAAAGTCATGTCTTCCACAGGGGGTGTATGGATTTCATCTGGAATAGCTCATTGGCCTTGGTTGGCTCTCTATGTGTGTCTTATAAATTGCAGTTGTTTTGCTCCTACTCCCAGATCTATAATTGTAACTGTAGGGAGGAAGCAAATTAAATTTGGCGTAAAAAGTCTGTTTTCGTTAGCGTCGTACCTATTTGTGTAATGTTGTTGAGCAAAAAATGGCCGTTTCAGCGAAGACCTGAGCGACTTGACTGACTGACTGACTGAACCGACTTGCTTGCATGCAATGAAGAAGCAATATAATGGCAGCCGTTTCTTATGGATGCAAACTACAAGTAACGTTACTCGTGAAAAGAGATCCGAGAATTTACGAAAGCGATTACGAGTGGGCTCCTTGGGTTTCACACAATCTCTGTGAAGTAGGCGTAGGGCATTTGGAAAGTAACAAATGCAAAGCTGGAGTATGTACTATTATAGGTATATAGATGCCTGGGATTTCCTATTTGGGATTAGGAGACAAAACGCCTGCTCAAATTCTGACTATTTTCTCTGCTCTCTCTCTCTCTTTTTTCTTTCTTTAATCAGCATGTGCATATGAATAATTTGCTGGTTTTCTCTTAAATGTCAAGTGGTTTAGTAGCAATACTGAATAGGAAGATTATCATGTAAGCTGGCTTAGTATTCCTTGGGAAAAAAATTGAACAAACCTTGTTATCACTAATACATGTTTTATATTCTCTCGTCGTGCATAAATCATACCGTGTTTTGAGTGACAAATGTGTTCCAAATATGGTTGTAGTGTAGTGTTCGAAATAGACAGATGGAGTTTAAATCGCTACTGCGACTACAAAATAGTTACTAGTGCTCGGTTTGCTGACCCCCACTGTGAATAATTCATCACATCCCAAGGACTAGACCGTCTCTCCGCATTACGTATTTACTATCAGTGATAGTCGCCATCCTGTTAGTATCCATTAAAGACAGCCCTGTGCAATATATACCCGGGTTATGTATGCACAGGCCTGTGCTGTAATCTCCCTGGTTTGCATTGCGCTAGACACACGTTTTCCAGTGCAAAAAAAGTGAAATATGTCGTAAAGTTTCCTCTTTATGAGGGAGCACCAAGACGTTCAAAACCGTGTGATCCCAAAACATGCTCATCTGTCAGGACACAGTTTTTTTAACCCCAATCTATTTGTACATAATTAAATAAGGTTATTGAACTGTGTCATTGGATATGAGGCCATTTTGTCCCAAAGTGAAAATGACAAAAGGAACCCACATCTGTCATTGATAATCGCTGGCGTCACTGGTCGGATCTGGATTCTAGAGATTACGTGGACTGAGAGACTAAACGGGTGATTGTAATAGACGGGAACAATCTCTGCACATTAAATACTAAACAGTGTGACATATAGGGCAGTGGACACGAAAGGAGATTGATCTGCATTAATCCACCTTGATGTGGGTGCTTCCTTGGCATGCATTGTGTGCGATATTGCAAAAAGCGGCAAAAATACAAGATTTTCCCCACAACTTTTGACAATTTCCTGTCCTATAGAAAACAATGGTTAAGAAAAAATTGGTGACTTTTCAACATTGGCTCCTATGACTTTCAGTAGTTTCTTGTCCCGTGAATAAAAGCTGTTAAGATAAAAAAATTGGGTTTTTGATTATTTGACCTGCGATATTCGGGCTGACATTTTTTGGCAACCTTGCTCCTGTGTAGATTGCCCTGTAAACTCACTTGCCACCGCACATTATGCTCCTTTTCTTTCGTGTAATTGTGCCGTACGAAATACGAACAGGTACAAAACGACTGTTTTCTGGATTAAAACGAAAGGAAAGCTTTTGCTAGATTGTATCTACATGCATCATTTACGAGGCTGGTGCTCCGACTATGCAAGCAGCAGATAAAATCCCCGTAGGTGTGTAAATGTGATAGAATAGACATGTGACTACCCAACCATCTATATTGTGAGTCCTATGTAAGCCCCTACGGCGATCTTGGATTGCTTGCTTGCTAAATAAACCCCTCTTATTTCATTGCTTGTGCTGCCGGTGCTCAAGAGCCTTTGACAACCTAATTGTTCCTCTGCCTCGTCGTCGTCGTACAGATTGATAAAACAAAATATAATTTCTGCGAGGGTGAAATTGGTAGTTTGGCGTGAAATTAAGTAATGATTGCCGTTTCATAGTTATTGCTTTCCTGGTATTGATTTGCTTTATAAGGAAAGATCAAGCGATATAGTAAGATCAGTAGTGAGTGAGATGATTACTTTGGTGTGTTTTTCCGTAATTTAACGAGCATTTAGTCAAACATACGTGATTCATATTACTACTATAATACCTGACAGGCTTGTGTTTTTGAAAGTGGAAATTACAACCATATAAGGAATATTGATTCACAAGTGTCGAAACTGACATTGAAATCGTATTTTTTTTAAACATTTTTTTGAAGGCTTGAGTTTGACTTCGTATCAAAAAACAAGAAAACTGTGAAATGATGGTGAGATATGAGAGTAATTTTAGATCGGAGTTGGCCCATGGGAAATGCATTTAAGATGACAAGTTGTCAGTGTGGGGAGACTAAGGTAATACGCTTGACTGGGCTATTACACAAAGCTCTTCATGGGAAAATAATAAATTACAGACATGGTACATAAAATATCTATTCTGTTAGATAGAAAATGGGCTATTCCAGTTGAAATCCATACACCCCCTGTAGAAGACATGACCTGAATCTTCAGGGAGTGTGATTTCAAATGGGGGTTATCTGAATGGGTGACTCCATTTGAAATCTACACCCCCTGTGTGAGAGATTAAGATCATGTCTTCCATGGGGTATACTGAACAGTCATACTTGATTGAAATATTACAGTAATGGAATATTTGATGTGAACATTGCAAGTTGATTGTTTTATTTGAATTTTTAAGATATTTTTTGTTTGTGTAGAAATGGATGGTGACAAAATGGCCTGGTTATTTTCACCCAGTGAGAATTCAGATAGAGCAGTTTTTAGCAATTTTCATGATTGTAGCAGTTCTGAACAGTTTTTCTTTTTTTTTTTTCTTTTTTCTTTTTTTTTGGTTTTTCGATTTCAAAGATATCATGTTAAGCCCTATGGATCCAAAATATTCATGTCAAAAGACATTTAAATTTGCAGCTCTGCAATCTATGCATAAAGTGTCAAAAATAAAAACTTGCAAAAATGTCCCTCTATGTCATCTAAAAATGTCAATGTTATAATGAGCCATTCTAGCTGAAATTTATACATCCCTTCAAAAGACATGATCTTAAAATCTCACACACAGGGAGTGTAGACTTCAAATGGAATCTCCTATTCAGGTACAATTCAATAATAATACAGCCATACTCTCTGTGTGAAAGAACTGAAGAATAAGGTCATGTCTTACTCTTCCATAAGGGAGTGGAAATCAACTGGAATATATCCCTTTGTGATTAGAGACAGGCAGTATATGACCCAGTGCAATATATTTATCCTACAAGAAAAAAATGCTTTAGCGGTAACCTGAGGTTCCATTTGGCATTTGCACTAGATTTGATCACCAAGAATGGTTACTAAACTACCTCTTTGCATGTCATGGTTTTTAAAACCGTTCTCCATTTCGGCAACTGTTTTAAAATGTTTTACGCCCGTGGATATTTTTGTGCAAATGTTGCCCCCTCGGTTTCCTCATCTCTCATTGGGGTTTAAAACTAAAAGCATGAAGTCATGTTGGGGCAAAAAACCGATTAGATTGACAAAATGCAATCAAAGGTGGTGATTCCCCGAAGACCATTATTAATTCAGGGTTTACTTCCAACTGAATCGTCATGGTCTAATAGATACCTTGTATTGTAAATATTTTTGGTAAGCGGGTGTTTGATCACATCTATCGGGGGAGTGCATGTTACTTTCTTTGCACCCACGAGCGGCATGCAGGCGAAGCGTAACAAAATGGAAAGCGACAATGCTTTATACACATCTCTATGTGAAAGGTACATGGCCATTCATCTAGCTGTTACTGGACCATATTTTACAACACCTTTGCCCGGTGGAATAGTTCCCATTCATTAGTTTCATTTGTTTATAGGATTTAGCCATTAGTGAAATATTTATCTTCTTTATCTGGTGTCAGGGGTTCCCTGATGACCGATTGAAGCCACGTCCATCCCTGGCATCCATCCATACTCTGTCAGATTAATGTCTTTTTTGGTGTAACCAGTTGATTCTGGTGGACACACACTTGGGTCCTGATGGGACCAGGCTTAGGCTAAATAAGCATGCTGGCCTGTATGAAGAGAAATCTAGAAAGGAACAGAATGAAAGTTGATTTTTTTTTTGTCACTGTAACTTCTGAATCATGACTTTATCAGTGCAGTATTATAAATTTTTAAAAAGTTGTGGTGGGTTTTTTCCCAAAAAACATAGAAATCAGTTTATAAACTTATTCAAATTCTTAGGCAGTACAGACATGCCTAGTACATCTTGAGACGGCATTTATAGGCCTAAATGGTTAGATTTCCAACATTGTTCTTTTGATTTTCATGCATTAAACTATCTGTATTTGGAGTCGACAATTGTGCTCTATTACACATCTTGTGTCTAAGAGATGCCTCGGTTTAATCAATAAGATTGTTATATGAAGCCCATGTTCACTACAGATTCCTATATATTGCCAGTATCATAAGCCCCTATTTTCAATATGAGTTGAATTGAATGGACTGAGCCTGCCATGCACTTGGCTAGCCAGATTATGCGCTGGTGGGCATATTCATGTAGATTTTTTACAGCGCCAAATAATCCTGCTGAAAGTCGCACATGTCCCCGTTATCGAGCACGTTTCCTGCTAAAGGCCACAAATTTGTCTCTCGAAATGAGGAGAAGTAGGTTGGATGGCAATGCCAAATTCAAACCAACTTGGCTCGTGAGATTAGTAGCTTTTGGCATGTCAGCTATGCAGCCGGGCTTGCCCACCTTGTATGAGATTTGTGTTTTTCGGCTGCCTCTGTATTATTATGTTGATGACAGGTTTAGCCAAGATTTTGATGGTTACAAACAAGCAGAATGTCACTTTACTTTTCGACTCTTTGACAGGCAAACATTGAGTTTCAATTGGCTGTTGGATATAGTAGTCCAGATGACCACACAACTGATGTTGTGTGGTTACCAAGTTACGGATGTAATCCTCTACTAATTGCTGGTTGTGTGGCGGATCTCTAACTCTTGATGTGCAATGTTTGGCTGAATTGCATCCGCCAGTTTTTGTATTAATGATATCGATGGTAAATAAAGAAGCTTTAATTTGTCATGACTTTTCCTGAGGAGACCCTACTAAATTTGAAACAGTGTCACCTTATGACCCAGTTGTTCAGATGATCATTTTGCTGCATTTTAGGCTAACTGTATTATTATGTTTGCTTTTTCAACAACAACAAAACTGATGAAAAATAACTGTAGTATTATGTTTGCTTTTTCTATCAAAAATTTTTGAAAAATTTATCATTTTAACAAAGCAGGGCTAGATTTAATGATATTTGAAATATTGTGATTTTCATCACGGCTGGTGCAAGCATACAAAGTCTTTTTATAAAATAAGTCTTAAGGATTATAAGTAAAATAAGGATTAATTTGCATTGGATGTTTAGGCCTGCATTTTATGGGTGAAATTAAGCAACAGAAACAGTGACAGAAAAACAAATAACAAACCAAAAATCTAAAGTATCTTGGTTGAAAAATTAAACACTGTTTTTTTTCTGGCTTTGATGTGTATATCAAGTTCAAATTGGTATTCTGTGGGCCACTCGATGACATGATATAACCCAGATTGGGTTGCAAATCATGAGCTGAGAAGCTATGCTAAAGGGGAAATATTTGAAGCTAAGTTTTCTTAAAAGGGAAAAATAATGGAAAAGTAATTTTTTTCCTTGGTGTCTTTAAAAAATCACTTCTAATTGTAAACTTTCATTTCATTATTTTGTTATTACATAACTGGTACTGTAAATAATAAGAAAATTTGCAAGCATTAAATAATTTATATGTTTATTATTAAAACTTTAAATTTAAATTGACAGAAAATGTGCTTTCTGTTGAGATATTTATACTTCATTTATGTATTTTATTAATTAATTAATTAATTTATATATTTGTATTTATTTATTTATTTATTTGTTTATTCATTTATTTATTCATTTATTTATTTGGTTTTTTTTATAGTTTTTTTTACAATTTCATTTATTTCAAAATATGAAATACAACATTAATTTATGTAAAAATACATTTGTTTGAAAATTCAAATAATTTATTTCAAAATGTATTTATTTTGAGGTTTCATTTTGTAAATTGATTTCATTTATTTCTAAATTATATTTTTCAAAGTGTATTTATTTATTTCAAAATTTAGAATTGAATTTTATATTATTTCTGTAACATCTATTTGTTTAACAATATTTGTAGCATAGATGTACATCTTTAGGTCATTTCCTTTTGTGAATTTAACAATGAAATGAAATAAGATTTAGGCATAAATTATTTTTAACTTCCTCTCCTCCTAGAGGAAATGGTTGTCTAATTTATTATTCACCCTCATCAAATTTTAACAAAAGAAAGAAGCAATAAATATCAATACTTTTATGAATATTCATCAGCTAGAAGACCCCTGGCTGTGTGTTCATCCATTGTGATTGGTCCATGCTTGTGTTTGGTCATTTGCATAATTGGTCATTGATAGAGAGAGGCCATTGCACTGTGTAAATCCTGTTGTGCATGTGCATAGTCATTCAACACTGCAACGTGGTTGTGCCTGAGAGTGCTTTCTGTTCTGGAGAGGCGGCCATTGCTGTACATAGTGTACATACTGCTGTACATGTGCTTGTAGTACTAGGCCCAAGTGCAATTTCATTTCCTCATAGTCATACCAAATAAATACCAATCATGGCAGACCAGTACCAAGAAGAGCAGCATGTTGAACAGTACAATCAAGGTGAACAAATTCAAAGTGAAGGTGGTCAAAACCAAGGTGATGTATCTTGACTTGGTCATGAGGCAGTGCCGGTAGCATCTTTTAAATCTATTGACTAGGAAATATTATGCAATTTAAACAATGGCAGCCATGTTGAATTTATCAATAGAATGGCATGGTTTCTATATTTATATGGTTCTTTATTTGTTGTTAATCATGTTTTTTATGTGGAATAAGTAACATAACCATTGTCATGATTGTAGTATTTTTAAAGCTTGATTTCATGATTTTATATGATCTATCGAAAGGAGACAATAAAATCAAATTAATTCTTCAGTCAATTTTATATTGCATTTTGCATACATGGATTTCATGATATTCCTTCACCAAGTAAATTAATGTTATATATTATGCACATTTTAGGTTGACACAAATTTTATTTTCCCATTTTAACTGCACATCCACATGTGCATGCCAGTTCCTTCCTGCTTCTGGAATTCCGGCCGTAAATAAGTTTGTCCACCAGGCCCAGACAGGGTCTAATTCTGCATAAAACCGGGCAACGTTATTTCTATATATCTGCTGCGCATTCAAATTGCATTGCATGATTGTATTGCATCGTGATTTCATTTGTGTCTATATGCTAATTATGTTTACACAACATGAACTCGCGTGTTTTCAAGCAAATTCGCCGATAATAGGTGATCAAAAGCGATCGGAATGTTACAAAAGTACAGATCGCATTCAGCTTACTTCATATGAGATGATCTTTGGAAAAATAACGGCATAATTTGTCTTGGTGTTTGCGGAATGCCATGCAGTAAAATATTAATACGCTTGCGCAATTCATGATTGACAACTAACAATCGGCGTGTCCTTCAGATCCTCCACTGTCAATTTCTTATCCACTCACTAATCCTCACAAAAGCTTTGTGTTGATTACGTAATGTGTG
This sequence comes from Amphiura filiformis, assembly GCF_039555335.1. NCBI lineage: Eukaryota > Metazoa > Echinodermata > Ophiuroidea > Amphilepidida > Amphiuridae > Amphiura > Amphiura filiformis. The sequence goes on from NW_027305502.1 coordinate 790,085, forward strand.
GAGGCAAATTGCAATAAGTACAATGAAATAATGAGTAGGGCGGGCTCCGAGGCGGGTTTCTTCTTCATCTTACGTAACAGTATTGTTCTCCAAAAAACCCGAAGCTTGTCGTTTGGAGCTCTAGCTGAAATACAGCAAGATAATGTAAGATAGTAAATGTAAACCTGTATTTTAGCTAGAGTATCTCGAGCTAACCAGGCCCAAGTACAGGTGAATAAAAATGGAAAAAAAAAAAAAAAGTTTGTAGACTACATATTTATCACTTTAATTGCCAGTAGCACCTGCTCAAATTTAAATGCTGAAAGAATTCTATTTTTGTGCAATTTCATCGTCAAAGCCGGAAGTACCTTACAAAAGTTTGCCATTTATAATCTAGCATGCTACTAAGGCTCTGAGTGAGTCCCGGGAATTCGAGTCCCGCCCGATAATCCTATTACCCGGGCAGGAAATTCCCTGCCCGGTACCGAATTTTAAAAAAAAAAAAAAAAAAAAAAAAAAAAAATTTTTTTTTTTTTTTTTTTAATTTTTTTTTTCAAAGTTTTTTTCGGTTTTGTAGTGTCTCTGGACCTAGACCTAAATGCTAGGATCATGATTGACCTTTGCACATTGTTTTGTGTTTTTAATCTGAAAATTGATAAATAGTTTTCATGTCATACTCTATTAATGATATCAAAATGCATTGAATTTGAATGCATTTTGATATCATTAATAGAGTATGACATGAAAACTATGTATCAATTTTCAGATTAAAACACAAAACAATGTGCAAAATTCAATTTTTTTTTTTTTTTTTTTTTTTAGGTCAATCATGATCCTAGCATTTAGGTCTAGGTCCAGAGACACTATAAACCTAAAAAAAAAAAAAATTTTTTTTTTTTTTTTGTGCATTTTTTTTTTTTTTTTGGTACCCGGTACCCGCTTTCGAAAAAGTTCGGTACCGGGAGCCGAATTTCCAAAATGAGAGCCTTACATGCTACCCATTCCAAGTTCGATTCTTTTTAATTTTATACATGTAACTTGCCTGAATATACACCCCAATTCAACATTGTTTCTCTTATTTTTATATCGTTTCAGGTTCGAAGAGGTCAGCAGAAGAAGATGGTGGTAGTCACATGAACAAGAGAGCCCGTGGTGGTGAGGGCGTACACACAACATTAAGAGTCCTCATTTATAGCAAGGTACTTGTCAGTTTTTAACAGATAGTTGGGCGTTTTTTTTACTTTAGGGGTTTTATTCTTACATGTTATAGCTGCCTTGTGGAAGTACAGTGTTATAACCCTAACCAGTGCAGAAGGCAGCTGTTATAAAACCCCTTAAAGTAAAGGAATGCCGATAGTTGTTTTTGTTGTGAAATTTGCAGCCTATGGTTTAAATTTCATTGTGCACTGCAAGAATCAAATTTGATGTGGGAGTGATGTCGGTGCGCATTTCATTGGGCATATCTTCAAATCGTATGCGCAAGGTTAAGATGCTGCATAGATGCACAAGCGAAATAGCTGCCTCAGTGCGTTGACGTCACTGCCACAGCAGGGTGAAAATGGTATACCGGCGATACGGATACATTTTCAATGTAGTTGCAGTCTTTTTTGCAGGAACCATTTTGTGTTGTCTCAGCCAAGAGTGATGCATGCTGGGAAGGAAAAGGCTCAAATTCTATAGCTTTTGAGCCCTTTTCATTCCCAGCATGCATCACATTTGCCCATCGATCTCGATCAGCATTGTACCGTATGGAGGAGCGCGAGTCCAATTCAAATTGCTCTATCACAAAACGCCATTTTTGGTACTTTAAATACAACTGATTTAATCAAGCTTACCGGTACTTAATTTACCAAAGGAACATTCAGTTCCAAATGGGCACTGATTTAATAATATCAAGATGTTAAAATCATTATAAGCAGGTTGACAGCCAGGCGCCACTTTTCTGCCAAAAAGTGTCTCTTGGTTCAGGCTGGTTGACAAGAACCAGGAGCCATTTTAGGTTTCACAGGAGCCATTTCTAATGTCTCCCACTTTAAAATTTGTGAATCAAAATTGCTTGTCTTGACTTTTCAAATCCATCGCACATAAATTTGGGAGAATAAAATGATTCCCACTAAATAATCAAATTCGATTTTAGCACTGTTGAGGCGGAAATTCTAAACCAGCTCTTAAAATTGCAACATTCTCATTTTGCTTGATTTTGTCACAAAGTATTGTGTATTATTACTTGCCAAATGTCTTGTTTAGAGGTGTAATACGGTAGCACATGTATGTAGGAGACTTGTGCAGAAGTTCACTTTTTAATGAACCTTCCACAGTGGTTTGAAGGTTGTTTCCTTCAAGTGCGTAAAACCACAAAGGACCCACTGCAGGCAACAATTCCTTTTAAATTGAGCCTGGATTAATTTGCTAAATTTGATTTTCCTGTGCCAGCCATGCTGCACATTTGCAATGCAGAGAGGGGCATCACTGGGGGCTCTCTTCGCAAACAGACTGAAAATAAAAAACGCCTTGTAAAGGATCGTTAAGGAACAAATTGGTACCTTGGTCGTTTACTCAAATCCGTGTAGGTGTGTCGGCGCATTATAGACTCACTCGGGAGAGGAGTGCAATGTGTAGTTGTACTGTACTTCGGCGGACGTTTACCCCCATTTCAACATGCACCTTGTACGTGATTAAAACTGAACAACCATGAAAGATGTGAAAGTGAAGTGTGTACAAGGAGGGGAAAAAATGTTGTAGGAAAAAAGATATATCCACGGCAAGCCGGCTCAGACTTTGAAATGGGAACTAGATATCCAATATGATATGCGGGCGAGTGTATAAAGCGTTGTGAAGCGCGATGGGGTCTCATGAATTACTCATTTTTATGCGGCAGTGCCACCTGATGGATTTAGTTGGTGAATAATTTGTGATTTGCACGTGTACACAGCTTGTAGTAGCAGCCACTTGTCAACAAGAGGGAGATTTTGGATTTTGGAGAGGCTGTGCGAAAACAAGAGGGGGGGTTAGGGGAAGCGGATACAAGTCGGGACGGAGAGATGAAAAGAGACCGTCAGGCTAGGTGAATAATTGCATGCATGAGTCTGGGTAAACTGATATACAGTATGTTGTGTACTATCAGGTTACGATCTCATGTATGCAAGGCTTAAAGTCGAAAAAGAGAAATGGGAAATAATCTTGGGTTTGTTTAATAGTTTTGAATCAAGTTATGACACTTGTTGAAACTAGTGTTTGTTGTGTGTATGATGGATGGTACAGCGTTATAACGAAGCGGTCAAGTCGGTCAAGATTCTCTTTGTCCAAAGGAAGTCGCCGCATTGATTCTGGTTTGAATCAACACACTTGCAGAAAGCAAATGTTGAATTAAGTTATTGTTTGTGGAAGCAAAGCAAACATGTCTATGGATGAAAAATAACGATCGCTCCTAAAATGCTATGCAGGGCCTCTTTGCTTTGAAGTACAGAGACATGTCATGCACAGTCAAGTCAGTTATGATTGGATTTATGGAAATTAAGTTTTATAATTGAAGCTCTATGCATCTATCTACATTGTTTGAGGAGTGAAAATACATTCATAGCAAGAGTGGACTGTGTACTAATGTTCTTAATTATGTTAATTATTGATTGAACTGCTCTAGTTCTTATTGTTCATTATTACCTTTGTCCCTGTGATGAGAACAATAGCCTTGTCATCCAAGTCTTGTCTTTGTTCATCAAAATATTTCCATCTAAATTGGTCCCCTGTGTTGACAATTACCACACCAAGTTCTATTGTTACAGTTAGTTAATTACCTGCTATTGTGTGCTGTTTGGCGATGCTTTTAATTGGTGTGCGCCTCATCGAACAAACCCTTTGTAGGTTTTAAAAGACAACATGTTGAGTGTAAATAACGAGCTAACTGTGGTGGAAAAGAATTGGAAGTTGTCATTGCGGAATCAAACGCTCTACCCAGCTTTATTGCGACTAATTAAATAGTAGCGAATTCCGATTGTTATTTTACACTCTCTCCTGGTGGCAGTTCCTCTTCTAGTCCCATTTATACTTCTCTAGCCCAGGGACTGACTTTTTTCCGCAAGTCATATGAAGTGAGACATTACTCCATTGATTCCTATTTACTGCGCAGTAGCGTTTCCTTGTTTATACTGCATTTTAATACATACTATCAAACCACCAATTTGAATTTCATGATACAAAATTATGCCGACCCAACATGATCAAACTGGTCTTTAATCTTTTGTTTCATTCTGTGGGATAGAAAATATTCACTAGCCGAGGTTGCTGAATTTGGTTTATGAATCTGCCGGGGAGAAAATTGCCCAAATTTAGGCACCTAGGGAACATGGCAGGTCAAATTTTAACATTCGATATTGTGTTGGTCCCACAGAGATGCAAAGAGAATACAAGGTATGGGTATATATCACTGGGATATCAATATTTTAGCCATTCTACCTAGCAGGCACTCCAGTATGAAAGCATATTAATTATGCACCGGAATTCTTAAGTGCAGGCGAGCTGTACTTTATAATAGCCTTGGCAAAAGTGAGATTTCCATATTATCGGGGTTACGAGTTTGTCTCCGAGGTCTATTACAGCCTGGGGCCAATCGGGCATGAGGACTTTATAAGCGCATGTAAATAACCACTCGCTTCCCTCATGGAGGTTGTCCACTATTTCTACGACTGGTCAGGAAAATAGTAAGGGGAAAATGAGAGATATGAAGAGGAAAAAAACGACCCACTCTCGAGCTTAGGTTCAATGCAAACTGGTCCTTGGTGGAAGAATCACATTTGTCGGTGTCGATTTCCGATTGTGCTCCACAACGTGGCGAGGTGTAGATGTCTTTTGGCATGGCTATGACTCCCGTTCATTTGCATAAGCTGTAGGGATGAAACCACTCCAGGAGATTTCCTGATAAGTCGCAGTGTTCTAGATGGTATTTCCTATTGTTTTACATAACTCGTAATACGATGCTGTGGCTAGACGTCCGATGGACTATTCATACGTAACAATTATCTTGTCCCCATGTATGTGTTTTGATGAAGACTGGATTTGTGGAATGGGTGTAAACCAGGCGATAAAAAGGCTATTCCAGTTAAAATCCATACATCCCCCCCCCATAACCTTAATCTTCCACACAGGGATGATTTTCAAATGGGGACTGGGTTACCTGAATGAGTAACCCCCTTTCCCATTTGAAAGTATGCACCGAGACAGAGTCTTAGCCAGAAATCAGAAACCACCCGTCCAAGCAGATACCAAAATTTGACCCTCAAATATAAAACAACTTGTCTATACCCATGGAAGGGTCACTGAGATCAAATATGTCCTGATTTGGCCTTTACAGGTCACTCTGAATTAGTCTCAAGTTCATAGAACCTTAAAATCATCTGTTTTAGACCTATCACATCTGTAAAATCCATTAAATCCACCTGTCTAAAATTAGATTAGCCTGTCTTAAAGACAGGTGGACGCATGGCTGGCTAAGACCTTGCACCGAGATGAAAAGGTTGTGTCTTCCAAAAGGGGTGTATGGATTTCACCTGCAACAGCCCAAAGGAGCACTTGGGTGTGAATAAAAAAGTACTCTTGGCTAAATTGAGTATGATATTAATATTTACCCAGGTCCACAATGCTATCCTAGCATAGTTACCCTGTTATTGCCTCAGATGTTTGGTGGGAAATTATATGAGCGGAAAATTGCCTCTCTGGGCTTGTTTGTAAAGACTCTTCTACTTTTTTTTCTGCCCTCTTCAAATCGTCTTGATAAGACTTGGTGTGTCTCTGCACCTGTCAGGTAGAGCTATATAGACGGGGGAAGATATTCTGAGGCATGCATGGTTTGAGAGAAAGAGAAAGATGCGCTAGGGGTGATTCAACCTCGCCTTTAATAAGTTTATGCTGTCATCCTATCAGGTTTTAAAATAAAATTATAATCAAAGTTAGTTCAGGTAGATCAAATATTTTTGTCTTGTCGACGGGTGATATGGATTTGTTTTTGAGTGCAAGTCGCGACGTATATCGGTTACAAGTGACGGTGCTCGTTGATAATTGGGTTAATCTCATATATGTAGCCTTATGCGAGTGTTGGAATCACGTATGGCATGGCTGGGATACAATTAATGCAGATGCATGTCTTGCACAAGTTCCATGTGTTTTCAGTCGAAATGGCATCAAATTTTTTATTTCATTTTATTATGATGAGAGAAATAACGGTGTGTGATCTGGATTAAATTTTGTTGGGATGAAATGCAGCGAGGGATTTTAAAACGTTAAAAAGTTTCTAATTTTTATGATCATCAATGTTACAAGAAAGTTATTATACCAATACATTCATTTGTGTATGAACATGTACTCAAACTTGCATGCTTTGTTCGTGAAGGTATGGTTATGTAATTTGCCAAGTCTGGGTGGAATAAAATCAACCAGTTTTAAGCCTGAATCATTCGATAAATTGCGAAAATGTGCCCCAAATAGCCTTATAACTGCATATGGTTTCTATGTATAGCAGCCAAGAATGTGGTAGCCAAATGTCAGTCATTTCTTTTGGAAAGAGAATTGTTCGAAAGCCAATTATTAGAGAAAATCTCAAAATAAATTGCCACTTTGGGCTTCCTATGGGGAAATTGGTAATCACTGTATCTGGAAAGCCAGTGAGCCCCCCTATTTGAAGCCTCTTAGGAGCAATGAATACATGATGAGGATAGCTAGCTAACTCAGTCACAAGGGTTGGTTTAGGTCTAATCAGTTTAGAATAAGCACATGCAGATGAAAACACGATTTTGGAAGCCAAAAAAACGCACCTTGATTTTCCAAAAACAGTTCCCTGTAAAAAATGGCTATTGCACCCAAAAACCGATTTTGCATTGCAAATACCGCGATCCCGTTTTTCTCTGGTGCTTAGTTTAGTGCTGTAATCGATTGTCGTAAGTATCGATAGTCGGAAAATACATAGACTTCCGACATGTCGAAACACTCAATGTCAGTATCGATACACAAGCGAGATGGCACACATGCTTAGATTATCTCAAATTGCGGATTTGCAATACCACTTTCGTTTGTTTGATGCATGATCCATGTAGTTTTAGCTGTTAGGCTTCAATACACTTGTTGTTAACTTGTTTCTGGAACTTACTGATAATAAAATTGGTAAACTCAAATCCGTGTTTCAAACTGCGTGAGTATCGATAATAGTATCGACATGTCGGATGTTTGCCTCCCGACATATCGATACCCAGAAAGCTTATCGATTACAGCACTAGCTTAGTTTAGGATATATTGTGTTCTCTGGCTATGGATAAGTGTACAACTGTACATGCTAGCTAGACGGTTCTAGGTAGAATTGATGGGAGTCTTGATAATGATGAATATGTAATGACTGCCCAGATGCAGTGAAAACTAGCGATTTGAATGAAATCTTTGGAGTAATTCTGAGATTGATGGAAATGGATGAGCTGATCTTGTCGACTTGTGTGCGGTGGAATGCGCAGCGGTCACATGTCGTTATGCTGTCAACATGTTTTAGCCTGCTGCGAAGCGATATCGTCTGTCTCATAATGAAATGTTACATAACATTCTGGGCTGCCCACAGGCATTCTCTGGTGTCTTATCTCGTCCGCGTTCACATCTACTAAACTTGTTCACAGTAGAATGTTGCATTTTTAAAATGACTGTTTTATTCAGTTTTCACGTGATGACTAAGATATTTTGGGTACAAATTTGTGAGAAGCGTGTGATTGTACTTATCTTAATGTGAAAAATTATGATGTTCATCATCCATCTCCCAAGGCCCATTTTAAGCAGTTGCTCGCTAAAATAGCATTAGTAGTGCAATAGTCCCCCTTTGGGGCAGAGCTTACAGAAATCTCATTATCTCACTGGCAAGGGTAACATTTCTACAACATTACTTATGTCATGTGATGTCGTTTGAAACACATGCAATGAATGTGTACATGTATTGTACAGTGTACATTATGCAGTTTATCACTTGTACTGTACATGTACATCATAATAATAGTAGTGGCACTGACGGAGTACGGTACTTGGTGTGCACATTACTTACTATGTAATTGAACGAACTGGATGCAAGTACCTGTGTGCAGTCCACATACACTTAGATCATCCTTACACTTGAACAGCATACGGTCAGTGTTAACGAAGGTTTAGGTCAACTGTACACTTGAGCGCTCAGTGTTATGAAGTATTGAATCCAGGATTGTCAACAACATCTAATTAACCCTGTCTTTTCCCACCTGTTTCTCTGTGTTTTCCCTACAGAATGCTGGTGCTATCATCGGTAAAGGAGGTAACACCATCAAAGGTTTAAGAAGCAAGGTTAGTTCTCGTAGACTATTCATATCTGCCACCAAATGTTGTGTTTAAAATGAAAAGAATTATATCGATATTAAAAATGATTCTTAATTTCATACATTATTATAAACGAAGAGTGCACATTTGTAAAAAAATTTAAAAGAGACTGTTTGCTGTTAAATGTATTATCTTATTGAAAATTATGAGACTTGCAATCTGATGTGTGATAATTTTAAATTTATTATTTTGATAAATTGTATACATTGTCCATTGCTTGGTTGTTGCTTTTGTGTGTTTGATTATTATGAATACCCAACACAGTGTGACCCGTTTGACGCAAAAAAAAAACTGTGAAAATACGAGGACTCAATATGCATATCAATGTTTAAACGTGACTGCTCTATACCTTACTATAGACCCAGAAAATCTAGCCTTTCAAAAACGACTTATCCTCAATTCAATGTAAATTTGTTTAAATACGGCATCAGTCCTTCCAGAATTTTTGTCATTTGACCTTCCTGTGATAATTTGGTCACAAAAAAAACTGGTCACACTGCTGAGAAAGTCTTGTGGTCAGTGCAATGCAATACATTATATATTGGCATATTTATATATATTTGATTTTTTTGCCAAAATTAAACCTAAAAAATTGTTTTGAGCATCTTTTTCTGTATTGTCAATTACCATTTTGCACCAAATTTTGTATTGTATATGAAATGTGTATCCAAAAGAAGGGGCACTATTTGGTTCTACCTTGAATATATCGTTACTACCGGACCTTACTATGTCCAAAAAAAAGGGAGTTCAACAAAAAGTAATCCAAAACAACCCAAAATGAGCCATTTCCTGTTACCAAAACCAATATTCTGTACTGGTTCAACAAAAAATAATCCAAAACGATCCATTTCCTGCTACATACCAAAAACCAATGTTCTGGTTTGTTAGATATCATGTGGCAAGTGTTCTAGAAAACAAAAATTTGTTCTGGGAAATAGTTCTTGAAAGATAATTGATCAAAAATTCACATAAAATTTGGACCTCACCTGCCATTGTTCAAATCCTGGACCCAAGACTTGCATTGTTTATACATCTATTGAAATGATATACTTGTGTGTTTATGATTTTAATGACATGATATTAACGGGTTCCCATGCCCACTCTTCCCATAATGCCCTTCTCTCTTCTCCCTCATGCGTACGTCCAACGTCTGGCCCGGCCCGGCCCACCCACCAACGCCTTCATGAGTGACGATTGATTGATTGATTGAATGACCCATCCACCCGGACCCGATCTGCTCTCCACACTACTCTCCACGTCCGTCCTGCCTCGCGATACTGATGATGCCACACTATATATCCCACGACCCTGATTTGGGATATTCTCATCTACCACTTGTCTACGGCCCGATGGTCACTCCCGGATTGTCCTTGGCCTGCCGTTGCCATTTCCGATGTCCGAACTCTGGCAGCGCCTTCCTCCGATTCAGTACAATGCCAATGTGACCGTGCCCGATTGCAGTGGGCCTGGCGGTATGTCCCGTGTGTCAGACATTTTTTGACACACTATGCCCTATTTCACCATCCTAGGCATATTTTTTTTTATAATTATCAAGCTTTGTAGGTCATTCCATTTTTAGTTGAATAGGGAGGCTAATTTCTTGGTATTTGGGACACTATTTAGTGGTTACTAAATCTAGGGATGCACAAGCAGGCTCTAAGCATCACTATCCACCTTAAAAACAAAATCACTCACAAATACATTTTCACGTTTTTGTTGCCTATCCTACGTTGCCTGCTGTGCATGATATTTTAAGATTGTTTAAAAAAGTATTAATTTTTGTAAAAAAATCTTTAAAAATATAGCAATTATTTACTCTTTAGTTTAAGGTATAAACAAAATAGCCAGGATTATTATTAGGTTTCATGTTTTTTTTTTAGTTTGCTGGATTTAAGCATGTAGAATTCATCTATTTCGCACCATTTTATATCTACACTTAAGTTTTTTTTCCTTTTGATTCTCGTGGCTTTATAATTATATCAACACGCACCTATATTTTAAGAATTTGCCACTATAGCAGCTTATTTTAAAGTTTTAATATTCAGTTACATTTATATCTTTAATTAAAAGAGTGTTTAAGTTTAAGAGCAGTTAAAAACCGTAAACGTATATAATCGATCCGTATTTGTGGTGTGATTGGCCGATGTTTCTTCTACCCTAGAACGCATACTGACTTTGATTCTGTGTGTTTTCTCTCCGCCAAATCCCACCCAAAAATAACAGCATACTAACAATAGCCGGGGACCAGGAAGATGCGATCAACTGCTTGATGGATATAGTCCCAACCTGGGAAGAGGTAGGTTGTCATTTGAAAAAATCTGACAATAATTTTTATTAATTCAATCTACTTGCGTGTCCCCAATAACTTGGCAAGGTTTAATTGCTACTGTATTGAATTGTTAACCCCATGAGAACTACCTGCCAATTGGCCAAAAAAAAGTTTTCATTATCAATTGGACCAATCAGCAACATTGTTAGAATAATTTCAACACACAAAAAAAAAATGGGGTGATTATTTGCAAAGCTCCATTCTGATTGGTGAGTTAAGTGAAGATATCATGTAATTGACCAATCAGAGGCAATGTTAGATCGGCAGGTAGTGCTCAGGGGGTTAAAATGCGATGAAAGAAAATGTTCTTGCAAATCTGATCTGAAGATCTAACATATTTACTGATCTACAGCTGCAACAAAATTTCTGTAATTTCCATATTTACTTGTTTTAGCTGTGTAACAGTTTAAAATGAGATTCTACTTAATAAAAAGCCTGATTTAAAAGCACATCAACTAGCACCCAAAATTGTGGAGCTTATTGTGAGAATTTTGATATTATGTACACGGGTCTAGCAATATATGAATCAAATGGAAAACCACGTCCCAAGTTAATTGAAGAGACAATAGTAAACTGGAACTTGACTTTTGTAATGTGCTATGTTGCATCTGATACCGTCACAACTTAATCAGGCAACTGACGCACTGGGATGGTCACATGAGAAATGTTGCAAAAACAAACATAAAAAGTAAGTTCCAGCAATGGATGGATATAAAAAAAAGTGGGTTTCAAACTACAGTAAAAACTATTCAGGCGTCGAGTTGACATGAAAAAGATTGCCCATTTCGATAAGTTGCCGTATCAAATTGCTGTTTAGCCTAGAGATAACCTTAACTTCAGCACAAGATTTGCGATTTTTTGCTTTCCTTGTAAATTCATGTAACTGTCAGATAGTGCTGGTTCATTTAGATTAGCGTTGATAATGTACATGAAAAAGAGTCTTGTTCATTCAGCCCCGATAGCGTTGTTTGTAGGATAAGTAGTTTACAGTGATAATGAGCGGTTTTTGCAAGTGTCAATAAATGGGAACGAACCAATTGTGTCAAAAAGATTTTTTGTGCGACGTGGTTGTGACTTGATGCCTTCTCGTAGATGTCATCGTCTTCTGAGCGGCCGTGGTTACGTTACCACCATAGCTTGCAGCATCATGTTTGCCAGGTTTTGCGAAGGTTTCATGTTGCAGTCAGCCAAGTCATACTAGCCCCGCAGGCCCGAGGGGAGTAATCACAACATCACCAGCTATCGTGTGTCTGTAGGGAGAGACGGGGGTTGGTATCGTTATTGGGACATCGTGACGAATGTAAGGGGTGGTGACAAGGAAGCTGTGATTTGAATTGTGTTGCAATGTTGAGAATGGATGTTTAAACTAATGAGTAGCACAATTGCCAATATGTGTCTGTGTTAACACTGATTTGAGCCCCATGGGTGACAATCCAATTAGCGTTTCATTTAATGAGTCAACTCACCATTCTGCTATTCCATTTATTGTCCACAGTGGGAGTATGAATTTCAAATGAAATTAGCACAATAACCAACTCTATTTGAAACTTGCCCTCCCTCTGTGGAAGATTCAGATTGAATATTTCTCAATGAAGTTCAAATAGAGCTGCCAAGTGTGTCTTCCATTTGAAATTTGTATTATTCCCCCTGTGGAAGATATTTCCTAAATCTAACACAGGGGGCATGTGGATTTTAAATGGAATGGCCAATTGTTCATAAATGGCAGACTTGCGTAACAATGAGCTGTGACTTATCTTTCCCTTTAGAAATGAGGTGACATGGAATTAAGTTGATTTGACTAGAAGAATAACTTTGATCAAGAAATGACTTGCATTGTTGTAAAAAGTAACATTGTTCATGTTTCATTTGGTTTTCACAGTATAAGCAACAGAATCCAAATGATGACTTTGAAGTGGAAGTGCGTATGCTGGTACATCAGAGTCAAGCCGGAGCTGTCATCGGCAGAGCAGGCTTCAAAATTAAGGAATTCCGTGAGGTAAGTGTTGTAATCAAATTGTGTTGGCAAAAAATCGCCGGAAATTTTGTTACATTTTGGTAGATTCTATTTTTAGTTGGCATATCTGAACTAAAAATACCATAAAGAAGAAATAGTATTTCTACGCAGGGTCAGAATTTTGGTGAGTATCCGTGAATCGATTCTCGCAAAGATTCTCTCAAACAGATTTGCGTGAATCAAAGTTGATTCTCGCAAACTTTTGTAGTTTACACAGAAGTTGATTTGCAAGAATCAAATGATTCCCCGCAAATTTATTCTGCAAGAATCAAGATTGATTCTCGCACAGTGAAACGAAATTCTGACCCTGCTACGAGTACACAATGAGTTATCCTGTTAGCTGGTTGGTCCCTGTGCGAGTGATCCAAGCTTTCGTCAGATGTGTCCGACTTCATCTGACGAAAGCGCAAAACCTATTGTCGAGAAAGTCAATATATCCACTTATCCGGAAAGGAGAAATAGTAGAAACCTGAAATACCACGAAACTTTGTCAATTTGGGCAGTTTGCAGTCTGCAAATTACATTATTCTTGATTTTTATGCCATTATAAATAGTAACTTGAGAACATCAACATTTTCTCTCTCCTCTGGACAGAATTTCCATTAGGAAATATTTTGAAAACAAACGACCTGTTCTGTACCGATATTCCATGTGTAGCATTAATTGGGAAACCAGAATTCCCTGAAGTAACAGTACACTTGATAGAATCTTAGTACTATAAATCATGTTGCTGTGGTTTTTTCCACCCACAACTTCTTTATGCCACCATTTGATAGCGTTACTTGTTCTAGAAACAGTAACCGACCTGTAACTTGATTCGAAACAAGTACGTACTTGGAACCATCAGCAATCTTGTTTTTCTTTTCTTTGGTTATGCAGACAACTGGGTGTAACATCAAGGTGTTCTCCGAGCAGTGCCCACACTCCACAGATAGAGTAGTGATGATGAAGGGTAAGACGTCGGTCGTCGCCAAGTGTATGAAGGCCATCAATGAGCTGCTTCAAGTGGTAAGATTACATTTCATTTTGACCAACACTAGGATCCACAACATGTTCATCTATCAGAGCACAGTTCTTTAACCCCAATACATTTGTACATTCATTGAATGACCTTTGAAAATTTGAGTACAAAAACTCATATTCTGTAACTTGAGGTCAAATTTTGCACTATGACTGTTTAATTGAGGTTATTGAACTATGCCACTGGAATGAGGCCATTGTGGTCCATAGTGCAACCAAGCATATTATGTACTCATGAGAAGAAAAAAAATCTGGAAATAGTGGATGTTCCTTGTAGATGTGGCGTATCAAATATGTATGCGAGAATCCCCCTCATGCCATTGAGGCCTCCCAGTTTACTTGCGTTCATTAGTTATATTCTGATGAGTGCGATTCCAAATTGTCGCCCAAATTTGGGTTCATGGCAGTCATTTTGCTGCTTAAGTCATGATAAACCTTAACAGTAATTTTGTGGGTGTTGTGAAAAAAATAGGTACTTGGCAGGTGGTTTTTATTTGTCACCTCGTACGATGCAAAGCGTAATTTAAGTTTGATTGCGTATATTGGCATGTAAAGCATCTTGGGAGGGAAGCAAAATTGTTTGCACTCAAGTATTTGGCATGTAAGATTGCCTTGTGACAGAGAAACTGGGGCGATTGCGACTGACTGTCGTGTCTCGTGCATGATGTGTTGCCTGCAGTTGTACAATTCATGGTTTTTACTCACGAACGAGCCAAAAGCTTCCTTTAATGAATTGGTGGTTGAGTGGGTTTCTGAGTAATTATCCTATGAGTCGGAGGCCTACGCCTGGCAGATTGTCATTTTGGGAGATGTGACGCAGCTGGCAGCTATCATACTGGATTCGCTATACCTTAATGGCGAAATTTCTCGTTTCTTGAAACATAAATATCATGCCCTGTCCATGGAGCTAATCGGCTAAATATACTTATTTTGTCAAAATCTTGTGGTGACCCAGTATGATTTCAGTAGTCTTAATGGATTACAAGATATTTTAAAAACAAGTAGAATTGTACCAGTATGTTTTAACATTAATCATGTTTCTTTGTATGATCGCTATGTTATAATGCATTTCTCCTAATATCCCAGCTTTATCGTAAATCAATGTAAATATTTTCTTTTGGACAGACACCGATCAAGGGTCCAAGCCAACTCTACGATCCATACAACTATGATGAGAATTTTTCCTTTGAGTATGGCGGCTACTCTTTCCCGCCCCAGGTGTCGGTGGTGGATATGGCGGCGGGGGAGGCTTTGGTGGAGGGCGTGGTGGTGGAGGGCGTGGACGAGGAATGCGCTTGGAGGTGGCGGTGGATTCGGAGGAGGAGGCCGTGGTGGGCGAGGTGGACGACCAGGAGGTGGATTTGGTGGTGGTGGTGGTGGTGGATCATATGGTGGCGGTGGAAGAATGGGAGGTATGGGAGGCGGTATGGGTGGACCACGTGGTGGACAAAGGAGAGGTGGCGGTGGAATGTTTGGCGGCAGTGGAGGTGGAGGTGGAATGTTTGGCGGTGGCGGCAGGCAGAGACAGAGACAGGTAAGACAGATTTCTGTTTATCCTTCCTGCAAGAAATTCATGAGTTGGATTAGTGTTAAAAAAAAAAGAAAAAAAAAGAAGCTGTATTATCTTTGAATAATGATTTCTGTGTTAGGCCAATTCTGTATAGTTTTACCCAAAGGATAAGCCCAGGTTTCAAGGTGACCCTTACAAAACACCATATCCAGAGAGTATATGACACAGTGACACAGATGAATTCCAACCTATATCCAAAATATTTATCCACAAAAGTATTTTAACATGTGAAGGGCTTGCAAGTATCCATTGCTGCAGATGTAATGTAACATGAGATCATTTAGCAATTTAGATGTAATGTAACACAGGTTCATTTAGAGGTAATGTAACATGGGTTCATTTAGCAATTTAGATTTACTTGTAATGTGCTTGTTTCAAAGAACAAAATCAAAAAATCAAAAATTGATAACTGCAATTCTGTAGTTGGGAGAAGGTTGTATAATATAATTTTTAGTTGATTTAGCCATGCCATGGACTTAAATTGGCAACCCAGGCTGGAGTCTGTGTACTGGCATTTCAGAAAGAGTCCATAGTGATATATCATCTCTTATTTGTATGTCTTATTTGGAAAGTTGATGACATAGTTTTGTACTTTTTGTCAATTGCAGAGATGATGGCTATGGTGGCTATGGAGATGATTTGGTAAGAATGATTTTTACTTTTTCATAATCTGTATTAGGGGAATGGACAGCTGGGTTATCAGAAAATATTTTGGGACAAAGGATGACAATTTTCATTAAGTCATTCATATTTTGAGATTCCCAATAACCATGCTCCCCCTGCTGCAAATGAACAAATCTGGCAAGTAAACTAGAATCTGAGGTGGAATTATAAGGTCTAGTTTGTGTCTGCTGTCACTGTTAATCAAACTATAAAAGGAAGGTTTATTCATCTAGTGTCGATAGCAGCAAAAAGCGATAAGTTACAGTACTTCAAGAAGGTAAAGATCAACTTTTCTAGGCATTGTTGACATGGTGCCTTCAGGAAAGAAAGTTTTCTATTACCAAGACCTAATGTTTGAGATGGTTTGTATATTTGAAGGTGTAAAATTAACCATAAGGCATGCTGTTTTACCGCTGCCTTCAGGAACAAAATCACCATGTCACTCGTAATCAAGCTGTGCCCAAGTTTGATTGATTGGCAGATAACATCAGACACAAACTAATATTTGATTATAGCTGATGACAATGTTCACATGTTTCGTTGTTGGTACAGACTCGGCCATGTTTACAAAGTTCAATTCCTTGAGCGTGCATGTTGGCGGGCTGCATACAGGTAATCAGTTGTGCTCAGTTGTAATCAGTTGTGCTGACTGAGCTTGTCAAGCCCATGTATCAAACGCTATATAGTAAAGGTCTTTGCCAAAATATGCCAGTGTTCACACCAGTTCAGTCCCATGGTTAACAATCCAATATTTCCCCTTATTAGCATCTTTGATCAGTGTCAAGTGGTTTTTTGAACCATTCCTAGTTACTTCATTTGCATTGACCGCTGTGTTGCGTACATTTTTTTTCTTCGTCAGATGGGTGGCGGTGGCGGTAGAGGAGGCGGCGGCGGTGGATATGACGGTGGATATGGTGGTGGAGGTGGCATGGACAATTCTGGTCCAATCACATCTCAACAAGTAACCATACCAAAAGATGTAAGATGCTAAGTGTTCTCTCATGCCTTTCAAAAGGTCTTGATAATATTTTTGTAGAAGAGCTGTACATTATGAATTTCAAAACAAGGGGATCCAAATTGTGTGGCTTTTTTCTACAGTATTAGAAATGATTCGATGATAGAATACAACTGCACCTAAGCCTTTGTCTAACCTTTGCAAGCTGCACTGGTACAATTTCACTATAGGTAAATTAAGTAATACTTGGCCAAGTTTGAACACTCAGAATGCTAGTGGCTCTGTGATAAACACACATGCACATAGCGCAGTACATAAGAAAGCATACACATGCCTTACATTGTGTACACGCTTAGTACGCTACATGGACGCAACAGGTACGTTCGAGCTTGGCCAAGAATTACTTAATTTACCTGTAGTGAAATCACTTTGTGGTTTCAATAACGTGTTGATCATTGAAAATGGTTGTCTGCAACGGATAAAATCACCCGTAGTTGCCCAATTTCTGGTATTATAATAGGTCATCATATGCATATTCCACAACTCGGGTTGTGCAGGGAGATATTACATGTTCTGTAAGGCTGTCGTTGCGATATACCCTATGCTTCTTGAGCATAACCAATATAAATGCGACACTGGGCTATTCCAGTTGAAATCCATACACCCCCTGAGGAAGACATGACCTTAATCTATCATACAGAAAATTTGAATTTCAAAAGGGGTTACCTGAATCGGTGAGGAGATAAAGGGCATGTCTTCCATTGGGTTGTGGGCTATTTCATTATAAATGACAACATTGAGTCCCAAAAGGGGTCAAAATTCAAACTCATTTATTTCATGCAAATTCATTATCATTTCAAATTTCAGATGGTGTGTCAATAATTCTCAAAATATTAGGCGTCAAACCCTCAGGAACCATTAAAAAAATTAAATTGAATTTTTGCTGTGTAAAACATAGCTGCCGTCTGGAGGGACATTTTTTAAACAATTTAATACACAACTTTGAAAGAGTATATGTAACCAACATTGGGTTCATACTTATTCATATTTAGTCTGTAATAATTGTTGTATGTTCCTTTACACTTCAGTGTCTTAAATATGCCAGTTTCAATATAAAACAATTAGTAAATTGATACTAATCCAGATAAATGGTGCAAAATTACTACATATTTTTAAGGATAAACTTTATCTTCACATGAAAAATTCATGAAATAGATTTTGTCCTGCCCAATAGCTACACTGATGCATAAGTTAGTATTCTGCGTCAATCTGTTGTACTAGTCATGGAAAACCTAAAATAAAAGACCCTCCTGTGTCATTTGTTCTGGATAGGACACATTTTTAACACATAATAAAGCATACTTTAACTTTAGAAATAGCTGCATTAACAAGAAACTATCAATATTATTGCATAAAAGATCCCCAGCATTTAAAATCCACTACAAACAGGGTTAATATTCTGGTTAAATTAGGAATATTGCAATTTTTAGCTAACCGAAGTTCAATGCAGAATAATATCATATGTGTTCTCAACAACTGGACAATAATTTGAACACTAAAGTGGTTTGTAAGCATAATTTGCAATAAAATGCAAAAATTTCCTGTAGGTTTGGCTCTTTGAAATTTTTATTTTTTAGTTTGTTTACCAATTCATGGAAATGACATAATTGTGCTGGAGAGGACATTTGTTAAATTGCAAACAGAATCGTGGATACAGGCTTGCAAAATGCAACAAATACCAAATCATGTGCCACCTTGGTAGAAGGAAGACCACTCTTCCTCTACAAATTTCACATTCTATGATATAACCCTTCTTATTTCAACAATTAGTAATTAACTTCAGTTCTGGAGAGGACAAATTTTTAACGCGAACTGTGGTATCAAGAACAAGTGGTCTACTGTATGTAAAATAAATGAATTCCTCAATCAGTGCCCTGTCCCATCAATTGGTAATATAACACAGATTATACAGGTAGGGTAAGGGTTTATATTTCCGCTTTAATGTTAACAAAAATGGAGGCATGAATTGGAGAGGACACTCATTTTTTTATTTAACGCAAAATGCCAATTTTGCAAGAATCTACGGAATTTTAACATTTTTGCACCAATTTTCACCATTCAACTTGCATGATGTTCCACACATATCATATTTTCATTGCAACAAGCACATTGCCATAGAATGTACCTAATTTTTCAAAGAATTAATTCAGAATACATGGGCAAAATGAAATGGGACTCCAAAATTGGGTTAAAAATGTACCTTTTGGCAATTTTTTTATACAAAAAATAGACAGAATTCTGTAAAAATGCTCATGTAGCTTTTAGTTTGTGGCATACTTAGAATTAAGTTAATAACACTGCATTATCACCCTAATTATATCAACCAGATATGATAAAAGCCATTTTTGTGAACGTGTCATTTATAATGAAATAGCCCTTGTATGGATTTCAACTCTTAATGATAATGGCATTTTGCATGGAGTATATATATATTTGGAATGATTTAACCATTTTTTATTTAAATTTATTTCTTTCCCCCACAGTTGGCTGGATCAATCATTGGTCAGGGTGGTCAGCGCATCAGGCAGATCCGACAAGATTCCAACGCCAAGATCAAGATCGACGAGCCCCAGCCCGGATCAAACGACCGAATTATCACCATCACAGGCACACAAGAACAGATCACAAATGCACAGTATCTCCTCCAACACAGGTGAGTAGTCAGATGGTGTATTATACTAATTTACCGGATAGTGTCTCTTTCAGGAGGGAGGGAGTGTTAAAATGATCTTTCAGTTTCAGGGAAAAGGGTTTGTCGAAATGTCAACATGCACACACAATGAAGATTCTGGAGTTTCATATTTAAATATTTCATATACTTCATATATTTTTGCAGATTTATTTGGCAAATATTCTTTGAATAAAGTGTTGGAAAAATAACATACATCAATAAGTTATAGATGCTGTTTCTTACTCTTATAGGGCAGTGCCCCTATGGAAAACATGACCTTAATCTTCCATATGGGGGGAGTATAGATTTAAAATGGAGTTGGCCATTCAGGTAACCCTGTTAGGAATTTACACTCCGTGTTGAACATTAAGGTCATGTCTTCCATAGGGGGTGTATGGATTTCATCTGGAATAGCCCATAATGAAGGCAATATGTCACTCCCTTCCTGAAAGAGATGATTATCATAATAAGTGTGAATGGTTTGTGTGGTGGTTACCAAGATATATTAAGCATCGGAGAGCAATATGATCACTGTATTTGTGGCAGCAATTGCATTTTTTGGGTGCAATTGTGTTATATAGAATTTTTTTTACAAAAATTGAAAAAGAAATTCAGGCCCTAAATTATTTGTTGTTATCAGAAGGGGGGGGATCATTTCCAAAAGTAATCAAACCAAGGTGCCTTTTGTAGCTTCCAAAATCGTGTTTTTCTTCTAGTGCTCAATATAAATTGACATTGGTTTTGTAAGAAATGGATCAATGCCATGAAAAAAGTTTCCACCACAGACATATTCACTCACCTGTCCATGTGCATCATCATTATTTTGTCTCTCCATCTCTGCCTAACCTTCCTTATACATATGCATGGGGTGGGGGGGGGGGGAAGATTGCTAGATTTGGTCAAAATAGGGATCAAATTTATCCCTTTCATCCAAACTGATGTTGCAGGCATTGTGACCCTGTTTTGTTAAAAATAAACAAAATACTGAATGTTTCACAGGCTGATTATACCAAAATTTGTGTGCACACCTTGCATGAGCACGGATTGGTGTTTCAAATTTGTTTTTAAACCCTCTAGAGGAAAACCTATCTGTTTTGGGTTTGGCTTTTTTTTTAAAGAGCTTCATATTCTCAAAATTAGTTTATGAATGTTTTCATTATTTTTGCAATTCTGGCTCCCAAATCTTGCTTTAAAAGAAATATTTTTCTGTGAACTTTTATTCTCCTTACAAATGTACATAACACACAAACATCCTGACACACCCCTCACGAGGATACAGGAACCAACACCCCACCCCACCCTCCATGAAGGATATATACATCACTGTTGCAGCAGTATATCAACAAGAGAAGGTGGACTGGGATATTCCATTTGAAATCCATAACCCTATGAAAGACATGATCTTGATCTCCCACACTGGCAGTGTGAATTTCAAATGGGGTTACCTGAATGGTTGACTCCATTTTGAAATCTATACCACCTGTGTGGGAGATAGAGGTCATGTCTTCCATAGGGGGTGTATGGATTTCAACTGGAATAGCCCTTTAATCCTGTACCAGTCAGCTATTAATCAGAACCACCAATCCATCCACAAATCTTTTAAATTCTACCATTCTATCAATCCATCTTTCTCACACAACAAAGCAACCACAACCCATATTTCATCCGATCACATGATATGATTTTTCCCGATGTTTTTGCCTCCACCCATTCTAGCAGACCCTCTTGCGTGTCCAATCACATGATATGATTTTTTTCCGATATGTTTTGCTTCCACCAATTCTAGGAATCCTCCAGTGCGTCCGATCCCATGATATGAATTTTTCCGATATGTTTTGCCTCCACCTATTCTAGAAATCCTCCGATCACATGATATGATTTTTCCGATGTTTTGCCTCCACCCATTCTAGCATACCCTCTTGCGTGTCCGATCACATGATATGATTTTTCCGATATGTTTTTGACGTTGATGTGTTTTCTCCTCTATTCCACCAATTATCCTATAGTGTGAAGCAAGGATCAGGCTATGGCAAGCAGGGCGGTGGTGGTGGTGGTGGTGGCTCGGGTGGTTATAGGAACTAGGGATAAACTACTGCAGAACAGTCATGTATATGGCCTATATAAGTAAGCATAGCCCCTGTTAATTTAACTACTAACAAATCAATCGCAGAAGAGTATCCCCAATATGAAGTTCTTCTCCGATATGCCACCGATGACCACATTCTAAGAGACCATACCCAACAATGAAGTTCTTGATTGCCAATGTCCCATAACCAAATCATTCTAAAACACACAATTTTTTTTTTTTTTTCCCCATGCTTGTTTGTAACCAAAAACATGCTATTTTGAAAATATTTGTGTGCACAAATCACTTGTATTTAAAGAAAACCCACCCGCTTGATTGCCCTAAGTGCCTGTGATTACCCAGTATGCCTGAACAAAATGTTTGTCACATTTATTTTGAATAACGGAGACGATCCCTAAAAGTCCCAGTAATTTGAACACTTCAGTGCACTGCACTTTCAAAATGAGGTTATACTAGCCAAAAGTGGATACAAAATTTACGTTCTTGCACTTTCCGCAAGAAAAGAGTTTGTTGATTTTTTTTGTTGCGAATAAATAACCTAATTACCTAATTACTAGGACGAGTTATATCAATAGTGGCTGAGCTCGCTGCATTTTCCACTCCATGTGCTATTTATTCCCCCGTGCTCATAAGTCCCGCTACCCTCGATTGGTAACAACTCAAATAAGTGATTAGTAAACACTGCCTAGCTGTAGATTTGCATGTATGAATAGCTGAGAAGTACCAAAGCTAAAAAAATCATGCTTTAAGCTAATTTATGTAAGGGGGAAACTGTAAATGTGGTTATTTTCGCGCTATTTTTGTTTTTCTTGGTGTATTAATTCCTAACATTGCTTGCATTGCTGATGTAATTTCAAGTTATTTATACACTGATTTAACATGACAAATAAACTCTTTCAGGGGGAGGGGGAATGCAAGCTTTTAGAAGAGCATGAAAAAGGCAAAAATAAATGCAGCACGAAAATAACCACTTTTACATTAATTGGAACAGCAACACTTTGCATGTGCATGGATTTTTAACCGCTAAACAAGAAACAGGGAAAATGTTGTTTCTTGAGGTGAAGTTTACAGTTTTAAGTGCACTGGCAAAATATGTTTGTGCCCTGAACCGATTTTTCCATCTCTAAGTAACCAATTACTATCAAAATGGAACAAACCAGGTTTTTGTTTTTTCCAACAAGCCACAAGTCGTTTCCAGATAATGTGTAATTATAACTGAGCCTTCTTATGCATGGGCTTTTGGCAACATGATAAGCGTTAAATTAATGGGATTTCGAAAAGTGTTAATGGGATTTTTACTGACTCTTGTCGGTTTTAATAAAACTCATATCTCGATCAAATACACATAGGGACTTTTGTTTTATATAAAATATTCCGCTTCAAATTGTGTGTATTATATTATTGAAAAGGTTTTAGCAGTTTAAATGCAAATATATAAATAGCAATTAGGAGAGAGCATGTCTTCATTAATCGTTTACACACGGGAACGTTTTACTATTTATGAAAAATAAACATAGTTTCTTCTTATGCTCTGTGTGTGCTGCATATATTACAATCGACTAGAGACGGCTTTAATGTTGTCAGGTCGTAGCTCGTCACTGGAGGACACTATGTTTATTCATGTTGTTCATTTCCCAATGTTGTTTCTGCTAAGGATTTATAGTACGGTTGACATGTTCCTGCTTGTACGGACGTGATGTTATATAGCATAGGTTTTCTTTTTTAGAAAATGGGTGCAACATTGCTCGAGGTTTCACAGTTCAAATATGCCATGCAATTTACACGTATAAGCCGTGTTTACTCGATCTCGTGATGATATTTTATTATTTTGAATTGGGATAGATGACACGCTCAACCAGAGCCCCAAAAGAGGTTCATGTTGTTGAGAATGTGCGTGGATAATCCAAGAGGTGGAAATTTGAAACGTTTCTCAAGTGGGGAGTTTGTTTTTGCTAGGGTGGCATCATGTCAACAAGCTTGAACATTGAGTGTGAGGTGATTGGGATTTATAGCAAAGCATGTATTGGCAATGCAATGTTAGGGAATCAATATGTATGTTCTCCAACTGATCCACACAGGTTCAGTGTTATAGTAGGGTGTTTACATTTAGAAGTTTATATTGTGGTTCCTTCAGGAATGATGTTTAGAAATGAGAATTTTTGAGTTCTGTGACAATCGGCAGACAGTTCAATATACATTGGTGGATGTATTATCATTCCCAAGTTGACATTGTTTATTCTAACTAGGAAAAACTTAATTAAATATGCTAATTTTGAAGGAAAAAAAAGTGTGATGAAGGTAGGTAATTTGCTTCCCAAAACATTGCATTGCCTTTTAGTTTGAAAAAGTAGAAAATCAACAATTGAAGTTAATGCTAACATAGCTAATTCCATTTTCATGCACATAATTTTGAAATGCCAGCACTGGCTTGTCAGTTATTTGTCATCGAATAACGGACAAGCAGGTGCTTAAAGAAGTCTGCATGTAACAGCAGGAGTGAGAGAATTGGTTTCATTTGACAGCGACTGGCTTTCATTCATACTGGGCTATTCTAGTTATGATCCAAACACCCCATATGGAAGATGTGACCTTCATCTTCTACATAGGGGGTGTAGATTTCAAATGGAGTCGCCCATTCAGGTAGCTCCATTTGAAATTCACAACCCTTGTTTGGAAGATGATGATTGCCATTTCCTTACGGGGGTGTATGGATTTCAACTGGAATTACCAGTGAAAATTCTATCCAACTTTTGTTGGTATGGGCAGACTTCTTGTAGTTGCTGTAGCATTCTCATTTGAATTGGCTTCAAATACGCATGTCAACTTGCAAAGTACATAGACGATGTATTAAAGCAAAATTCATCCCATCAAAGTAGATGGTTGAGATCGTGATTTCTTAACCTCAGCGCTAACTTCTACTTCATTGTATACCATTTAAGGTGGTACTACACCCCTTGGTAAATTTGTGACTATTTTTGCATTTTTCTCAAAAAATAATAACACAGTGGTAACACAAGTTATGTATCTGATAGGGGCAAGGAATCCCATTACTACACTGGAATTTCAGTGACTCGAGACAAGCGGTACGTTATTTATGATAAGAAAAGAGGTACCGCTAGAATGTACCTCATTTCTTAACATAATGAACCACTTGTCTTGAATCACTGAAATTTCATTGAAGTAATTGGATGTCTTGCCCCTATAATATACATAACTTTTGTTACCAGTGTGTAGTTATTTTTTGAAAAATGCAAAATTAGTCACAAATTTACCACAGGGGTGTAGTACCCCCTTAACCGGCATTTATAGAAGTTAGTGATGGCATAAAGAAATTGTGATCTCAAGTAGCCAACATAATATTGCAGCGCAGATGGCATTACATTTTTAAACTTCAAATGAGAATGATACATAATGAATTGAATACTAACCTCAGCTTTGATTTCATATCTTGAACACTGCATAATAAAGAAATTCACAATGTTTCTGTTAATATCTTCAGCAACAGTTGCACCAAATTTACATCAAAATCAATTTCTGGGGAAAAAATAGTGATTTTGGGGTTGGGCAAGAATAAAATAATGTTACATTACATCCAAAACAATTGTGAATATCTAAAATGCAGTGTTGAAGATAAACCACTAATGCCAGCAATAACCACGTTTGACCGCTACCAATTGGTTTTGGGATAACTCACTCCATTGGCTTTTGGGATAACTCGCCATAATATAACTCATCACTACTGACTACTCTAACCTCATCATCTTCATCTTACCATGCTAACACCTTTTTTCCCATCTCCCTGTGGAAGACTAGTGATTTTGTTGTTGTCAAAGCCAGAAAACATAAAATCACTGTCTGCCATCAGGGCGGTGCGGAGCTAACTCCACCTCACAAATGGTTGCAGTGGGAACGCACACACATTACATACCTAACCCTAGCTCTCATGGTTGGCTTTTGGGGACACGCATCTAACCCTTGGTGCTGCGGGGACGCATCTTTAAAATCTTAACTCATGGTGTTGGGAGACACATTCTACTGTAGTATGTAGGTAAAATATCATTTAGCTGCTGCTACTGCTCAATTGTAAATGAAACACAATCCAGAACCTAACACTGGTGCGTGCTATATGCCCCTTGTAGGGTTTTGCCATAAGTGTGAAAAGCCTTAAACTGGTAACAGGGAGGAAAGATGGAAATTTAGGGCATTTTTTCCTTTTTCAAAATAAAGCTGCGTTTTCCATTCTCCGCTGCTGTGATTTTGTAACTCAAAAATAAGGTTTTTTGTGGGTGGCTTTGATGTTCCTTCAAAGTTTGTCCAATTTGGCTATTCCAGTTGAAATCCATACACCCCCTGTATAGAAGACATGACCTTAATTCTTCCACACAGGGGGTGTGAATTTCAAATAGGGTCATTCGAGTGGGCGACTTAATTTGAAATCTACACCTCCTGTGTGCAGGATTTCATGTCTTCAATAGGGATGTCTGGATTTCAACTGGAATAACCCATTTGCTATTACTGGCCACTACTCTAGGAAAAACATAGTCAAGGCTCTCAAGCATATGGCAGAACCAAGCAAGGAGTACACATTGCATTTAATGTTATGGCGACAAAAACAAACTTGTTTTACAGGGCCCGACCGGCCCAGATTTTGCATTGGCAGTTTTTTTTGGACAAAATTTAGATTTAAACTTCAGAACATTTTTTGCAAAAAATTATCAAATTTTTGGAAGTTCTTGGTGATATTTTAGGGTTAAATTTTTTTTAAAATTCAGACTGACCAACCGTACTTACCGCCCGTAATTTTTTTTTTTTTGTCGCCTAAATCGTTTTAGTTTTACAGGCTGTATTAAAAAATGATTGCTACCAATCTGATTGGTTGTTGTTTGAAAACCATGCATTTTCCAATTGCAGAATCGGGTCTTTTGATGACCGGAATTAATTTTGAAATTTCCTCAAAATGTATGGATTTCTTTTGCATTTGTATGTGGTAGTGTTGACCCAGACAATATAACTTAATACTTCCCACAATGCATTTCTTCCCTGTACTGATTTGCTATTCAGTGCATCATAGGTCAATTCGCCTATTGCATGGTTCCATCATGGTTCCATGCAGGGAGAGCCTCGAACTGGCAATAGACATGAAAGGAATTATTAGGTAACTTTACACAATGTAATATGACTGGTTCAATTCCCATTCATGCTGACAGATCGAGGCTCTCCTCGCATATGGCGGAACTGTGCAATGGGTGAATAGTGACAAAAATCTACTCAATTAACAGAGCTCATCCCGATCTTGCAATTGAGGTATTATGATGCAAGTCGGTACAGGGAAAAAATGCATTGTGTGAAGTGTAAGGTATTGTCTCTGGTGTTGCCCTTAATCTCTGGATGAAGAGAATTTGGGAGACTGGTTGGTAGCAATCATTTTGATGCATGCAGCATGTTGATAGAATGAACAAATCATTTGATTTTATATCCTGCAATACCTTTATTGTAATCATAGCTTTTTGATGGGATACTATCATTATACTTCAAATTTGTGAAACCAAACATTTGTAAAAAAAATAGTATGTCTCAGACCACCAGGTGCTTCATGCATAACAAGAAAATACCAAAATACGAATATGGATTTGGCTGTCTGCCGTACTCATCAATATATAGGTGAAATATTTCATGTGTAAAAAATGCAAGCTTATTTGGACTGAGTTTGTATCGGAAATAATGAAACAAAAATAATAATTGGAAAACCGCATTCTGATTGGATGGGATTTTAAAATTATATTGCAAGCTTTGAGACCTACTGTTTTCTTGGTTTTCACAGAGAAAGAAATTCATGCTGTATATTTTGAATCTTTTGATAGTAATATAAAGTACAAATATTGTAGTAATGTAAGAATTATTGTTACATATTTTAATGATCGGCTTGTAATAGGTGAGAATTAGTCGGATTTGTTCATGCATTCACCAATGAGGTATCAATTTACACAGGTGTAAATTCACAAAGCATGATGCGTCAGTCACGCATTACGCAGTTCGCGTAGGTGCTACGCTCAGCTGTTTGTACACCATTCTGTATCAATCCATGATGATGCGAGTCATGCCTATTATGAGCTGAGCATTAGTAGACCGATGTTACTTATTTTTTGTATAAAAAGTGACTGATTAAGAAAACTATTAGATATGTTCCAAAAAAGTGCTTTCTATGTTATAAGATATGCTTTAAGGTGTTACTACATCCCTTGATAAATTTTGTGACTAATTTTGCATTTTTCTCAAAAAATAATAACACACTGGTAACAAAAGTTATTTATATTATAGGGGGCAAGGAATCCAGTTACTACACTGGAATTTCAGTGAAACAAGACAAGCGGTACGTTATTTATGATAAGAAAAGAGGTACTGTCAGAATGTACATCATTTTTTTAACATATATAATGAACCATTTATCTTGAATCACTGAAATTTCAGTGAAATAGTTGGATTCGCTGCACCTATAATATACATAACTTTTGTTACCAGTGTATAGTTATTTTTTGAGGAAAATGCAAAATTAGTCACAAAATTTATCAGTGGGTGTAGTACCACCTTAATGTGTTAAATCTCAAAATTCAAACTTCACAATTGGCATCCTCATTATAATTGTTATGTTTGTAGAGATAGGCTAAATAAAGATGCTTTCCATCGGGTATGTCACTGTCAGGTTAAGCGTTTTGTCAGAAGTGGTCAGATGACAAAGGCTTCACAATTTTGCACGAATGTACCCAGTGTAACTTTCTATCTTGACAAGTTCTGTAAATGCAGTTACTATATAAACTGTTTGGATACTATATTTCTGTATGAAAATGTACTTTTTCCAATGTATGTATGTACAGTTGATGGGAAATGTATTTCTTCTGTTGCCAGTTCAGAACACAGTTCTATTCATGTCATACATAACAATGTAATTTGATGAAGCAAAGTGAGTCAGATGTTTATAATTATTTAATTTCTTGATACAAATTTTTGTCTAAAATAATAAGGGGGGGAAATTTTCTCTTAGAATGTATCCTGGAAGTTCTCATAAACCTTGTGACCGCGACTCAATTTACTTCATTGGATCTCAATGTAAACATCTTTGTGTACCTGGATCAAATATTTACTGAAAACTGTAATGAATTATGATTTGAAAACTACTTGAGGCTTGTGGATTGTGGAATACCTGTGTAAAATGTATTAAGAGGTACCGGTATCAAAAGATTTTTGAACACATGTGGATTTGACCATAATTATTTCATCATGCAAGTGTTGCTGAACAACTAATTTTTTGTATTTTAATGATTTATGTTTTTCCTCTGGAAACTTGGTACTCTTTGAGTGCGAGTTCAAACATGCATTGCACAAACATTCATAGTGCTATTTTGAATTGATAACCGCAAATGGATATTTCAGCAGAAATTCACCCTATGGAAGACATAATCTTAATCTCCCACACAGGGGGTGTAGATTTCAAATGGTAACCCTATTTGAAATTCACACTCTGTGTGGAAGATTAATGGCATGTCTTCCATAGGGTGAATGGATTTCAACTGGAATAGCCCAATTGGCCATTTGCACATTTCCCATAATACACAGTGCCAGGACTGAAACTTTGTCTCTGCTGAGTCGCAAGAAACGCCTATAAACGTGCAGGGTTTTGCTCTCATTGCAGTGTATTGTGGGATGTGGACAAAACATCAATTGAATACCGTCTCACCAAATATTCTTTTTATAAATACCCCTTATTAACTCATTATTTCTTGTATTGTTTTTAATTTTCTGCAGTGTTCGGGCACACTCGGGGAAACTGTTTTAAACTCTACCAATCAACTAGACGAGGGGGATGACAATCATCAGTTGTGTTTAGGGGGGACCATATCTGCAACTATGAACTAGAACCGACTAGAATGATTATATAATACGCTAACCAAACAGTTGGGTTGCTACATTTGCAATCTACACCCCCTGTGTGGAATATTAAGTTCATGTCTTCCACAGGGGGTGTATGGATTTCAACTGGACTAACCCATAGTGATAACAGCACACTTCAAGTGTTCATGGCCTAGCCATATTGTAAGCTCGAGTATATTACCAAGTGTTAGTTTTCTTTTATTACTCAGATATGCGTCGATATGCTGCATTATTTCTATTCCCGTAGTTTTCTTACGACTGTTAGACAATGTTGTAGGGAATACCTAAGCTTTGGATAAATGTGTTGGAATGTTCTTAAATTGAACATGCTGTAAGTAGGCAGGGAATAAGGGTAGCTTACTTAACTGCAAGAGCATCAAACTTACTTCAAAATGAGCTTTCTCTTTTCCATCAGTTTCCTCTGGATTGGGGTTTTACAGTTGAAATCTATACACACTCTATAGAAGATATAACCTTAAACTAATACACAGGAAGTGTGAATTTCAAATGGGATTTCCTGAATGGGCGACTTAGTTTGAAATCTATACCCCCTGTGTGGGAGATTAAGGTCATGTTTTCCATTTGTATATGTATTTCTACAACTGAAATAGCCAATTTCAAAATGATTCCATTAAGGATGCCACCTTGGATTGAACAAAGTTTACAACATAGGCATTCTTGCAATTAGACGACATTCTGTATAAACTAATTCCAGATGTTGAGTGTGTCGCACATAATTTACTGTAGCTAGTTTAACACGTTTGTCAAAGCATTATGAATTTAGGCGAAATGTATTGCGAATTTTATCCACGTAGTGGTGTCGAGAATTTGTTGCTTTGTTACAGTATTTCGACAAAATTGTGTAATTTAAATTAGAGGGATCAAAAAATGTAGCCTAAGTTTGTACTCTACCTACCAATTGTTGTGTATTTGGTGAAATTGTTGCTTGTCTACATGTATTACGTATCGGGA
Organism: Amphiura filiformis; assembly: GCF_039555335.1. Classification (NCBI taxonomy): domain Eukaryota; kingdom Metazoa; phylum Echinodermata; class Ophiuroidea; order Amphilepidida; family Amphiuridae; genus Amphiura; species Amphiura filiformis. The sequence goes on from NW_027305502.1 coordinate 820,697, forward strand.
TGTTTTTTAAGGATAAATTGGGAATGTTGTATTAAGGAGATGCCCAATGATTCTGTATCTGTGCACCCCACTAACTCGTAGAATTTCCCACATACGACCTCATCACCCAGGCATGGTTAATTGAATTGTTACATGAATGAACTTGGCACTTGTATTGGGTACTAACTATCACACCCCAATTAGCTAAGGGGACTATGGAGATGAGAGTATATGGGAAAGCCTGCCATGTATATTATGATCAGCATCAAGAAGATGGGTATGATCTTAATGTTAAAAAACTGTAAAACTTGGATCAGTTAAGCAGACAGAAAGAGTACCAGCTCGTAATGTGTAAATAATACCAGTCTCAAGCTGATCACAGCTATTTTTAAAAACCCACCTTTTTGTTGTGTACTTCCAAAGAGGCTATATACAAACTATGGTAGAAATTTGGAATTTTATTTTGTAATTAATTAACAATGGAAATCCAAGCTTACCAATTGTGATATTTATAATCAAGCAAAATATTAATATTGACCAAGAAAGTCATACCAGGTGTACACTAGTTATTTGCCTATTTCAATCAATCTTTTCTTTCCAAAAATGTTCAAAACATTTTTTCCCTTTTTATTTTATGAACCTGTAAAGTAGTTTTTACTAGACGATAATTTTTTTAAAGTTATATAAGGAAAAGCACATTAAAAAAGCTACAACAATGGTGTTGAAATTGTTACAAGTATTTGGTTAGTTAAATTCCCCCTGAATTATGAAGTTTGAATTTGTAAACAGTCTTATACGGACACCAAAGAAGACTGGTAAGGTTGTAAATTGTAATATTTTTCTCATCGGGGTAAGGGTTGGTTGGAGACCTTGTTATACTGGATATTTTTACATGGATGAAAGAAATAAAAAAAGAAGCTTGCTTTTCAGAAAGATAATAATGTATTGAATTGTCTTTATTTTGAGTCAAGTATTAATAATTAATAAAAGAAATGCATTGGTAATAAAATGCAACAAGGAATTCCCAAATTGTACATCAAAATCAACCTGGTCAATGATTTCAGGTATCAGTTCCTATGGAAACCCTTACTTTCTGCCGTCAAGCCAAGATTCTTTAAAATTGAAGATTGGCTTTCAGAAACTGTTGGGTTCCTTTATTGAATTACCGTATTCGATCTAAAACGTACCCACTGAAGAATATTTGAGCGACTACTCTATAAGCACCCCCATTTCAATCCAGTTGACCCATATTCTAACGTGCACTACGACAGCGAATTGCATAAAATGCCCGAATGAAATTGCCTTAACTTTCCAGTTTAGGATTTATACAATGATTTTGCTTAAATTGCCCTTTCATTCAGATTAATTGTTTATAATGAAAGGAAAATATTTTTTCTTCCCTAAGACCTGTTTCAGCTTGAAAAGTTGTTGAACAACCTGAACTTGACCGAAATGGAATAGATTGTGATGTGTAATTAAATTTGGAATTCCGTTATTAGATCCAGTGATAAATACCTTAAAAAGAAGATACAACATATTTCAAGACCAAGTTTGTTAGGTTTATAATAGGCGCAAATTATTTGTTTTTTGTTGCTGCGTGCATCAATAAAGTCACAACTTACGTTTGTCTAAATTCATATAAGTGTGTGCCTGTAAATCATTACGGAACACACAACTAGCGTAGGTGCTGCGCCCAACAATTTTTGCCTATTAAGCCGAATAAACTTAAGGTGTTTACCCGGGGGTGTTTAGTTACGAAAATCTAAGACGAAGTTATTTTGATTAGAAAAATCTTGAGGCTACATGATTTTGATTAGGAAATCTTTAGACTAGGTGTTTTGATTTCAAAAATCTTGAGACTAGTTATTTTTTATTTGGAAAATCTTGAGACTAGCTATTTTGATTAACAAAATCTTGAGATTAGTTGTTTTGATTTGGAAAATCTTGAGACAAGGTGTTTTGATAGACAAAATCTTGAGACTTGTTATTTTGATTTGGAAAATCTTGAGACTAGGTGTTTCAATTAACAAAATCTTGAGACTAGCTATTTTGATTGGGAAAACCTTGAGACTGTGTTTTGATAAACAAAATCTTGAGACTAGTTTATTTTTATTTGGAAAACCTTGAGATTAGGTGTTTTGATTAACAAAATCTTGAGACTAGCTATTTTGATTTGGAAAACCTTGAGACAAGGTGTTTTGATAAACATAATCTTGAGACTACTTATTTTGATTTGGAAAATCTTGAGACTAGCTATTTTGATTTGGAAAATCTTAAGACTAGTTATTTTGATTTGGAAAATCTTGAGACTAGGTGTTTTGATAAACAAAATCTTGAGACTAGTTATTTTTATTTGGAAAATCTTGAGACTAGCTATTTTGATTAACAAAATCTTGAGATTAGTTGTTTTGATTTGGAAAATCTTGAGACTAGGTGTTTTGATAAACAAAATCTTGAGACTAGTTTATTTTGATTTGGAAAATCTTGAGACTAGGTGTTTTGATTAACAAAATCTTGAGACTAGCTATTTTGATTTGGAAAACCTTGAGACTAGGTGTTTTGATAAACAAAATCTTGAGACTACTTATTTTGATTTGGAAAATCTTGAGACTAGCTATTTTGATTTGGAAAATCTTAAGACTAGTTATTTTGATTTGGAAAATCTTGAGACTAGGTGTTTTGATTAACAAAATCTTGAGACTAACTGTTTTGATTTGGGAAATCTTCAGTCCAGGTGTTTTGATTTGGAAAATCTTGAGACTAGTTATTTTTATTTGGAAAATCTTGAGACTAGCTATTTTGATTAACAAAATCTTGAGATTAGTTGTTTTGATTTGGAAAATCTTGAGACTAGGTGTTTTGATAAACAAAATCTTGAGACTAGTTATTTTGATTTGGAAAATCTTGAGACTAGGTGTTTTGATTAACAAAATCTTGAGACTAGCTATTTTGATTTGGAAAATCTTGAGACTAGTTATTTTTATTTGGAAAATCTTGAGACTAGCTATTTTGATTTACAAAAGCTTGAGATTAGTTTTGAATTGGAAAATCTTGAGACTAGGTGTTTTGATAAACAAAATCTTGAGACTAGTTATTTTGATTTAGAAAATCTTGAGACTAGGTGGTTTGATTAACAAAATCTTGAGACTAGCTATTTTGATTTGGAAAATCTTGAGACTAGTTATTTTGATTTGGAAAATCTTGAGACTAGGTGTTTTGATTAACAAAATCTTGAGACTGTTTTGATTTGGGAAATCTTCAGTCCAGGTGTTTTGATTTGGAAAATCTTAAGACTAGTAGGTGTTTTGATTATCAAAATCTTGAGACTAGTTATTTTGATTTGGAAAATCTTGAGACTAGTTATTTTGATTAGGAAAATCTTGAGACTAGTTATTTTGATTTGGAAAAATCTTGAGACTAGTAATAAATTTTAATGTGGAAAATCTGGAGACTAGGTGTTTTGATCAGAAAAATCTAGAGACAACTTATTTTGATTTGGGGTATACTGAGACTTCGTGTTTGATTTGGAAAATCTTGAGAGTAAGTGATTTGATGAAGAAAATCTGATTAGGTAATCTTGAGTCTTAGTATTTTGATCAGTAAATCTTAAGCGTTTTGATTAGAAAAATCTTGAAAGGTGTTTTGATGAAGAAAATCTTGAGGGGCGAGGTGTTTTGATTACGAAAATCTTAGTTTTTTATCAGTAAATATCGAAACTTGGTGTTTTGATCAGGTAATCTAAAAATTCCGGATTTTGATGATAGATTTGATTGTTTTGATGGATGCAGTCACAAATTTTCGAAGATGTTAGGGGAGTTATTATTAAAAAATAATCAGTTTTTGTAAAAATGTGCATTTATAAATTTCATGCTTGATATTGACATCACTTAGTAACTCAAACAGAGGATAAAAATGGAACTTGTTCAAAAATCAATCATGAAATAATTCACTTTTGGCACAAAGGCTCCAAGAAGACATCACATACACACACAAAGAATTTTGAACACAACATTCAAGTATATTATATTTTCTTGATTTCTTTATTCTTCTTTGTTTCTTTTCACTTGTGTGATTCTTCACAATATTGGGCTATTCCATTTAAAATTCACACTACCCCTGTGGAAGGTTTTGGAAATGTCTTCTGCAGGGAGGAGTATGAATTTCAAATGGAATGAACACATTAGGCAGCTCTTTGAAATTCACCCTCGGTGATATTCAGGTTGAATCTTTCTCTGAGTGTGTATGAAATTCAAATGGAGCTGCTAATGTGTTCAGTCCATCTCAAATTCATACTCCCCATGTGGAAGATATTCCCAAAATCTTCCACAGGGGCAGTGTGGATTTTAAATGGAATTGCCCAATTTTATACAGTACCTATCATTATATGTGACGTGTCATGTCAAAACCAGACACTTTTGAGCAGGTTATAAATTTTGAGGTTTTTACATATCTTAAATATAGAGAAATTTTGCTCCACAATGTTGTTTTCCCCAATGAAATCGGACATTCCTAAGCGAACATATTGAGTTCGTAAGTTATGGTATTAAAAAATTGGAAATTGATATATCGGCCTTTAAAAATATTATTGACAATGTTGAGAGTAGGAATTACCTAGAAAAATGTCTCAAAAAATACACAGGATGCCAGTTATATTCCGGTCTGAAACTATCAGACAATATTTTAAACATTAATAACATCACAAATTCGCAACAAAAACCCAAATTGTGAAAAATCTCCCCGGGCAGATTTTTGGCTATTTTTCCATTTACGATCCTGCCCAAAAGTGTCTGGTTTTGACATGACACATCACATATTGTATTATTCCCTGTGATATGAACAGTTACAATGCACTCATTGTTAGTTACAAGTTCATACTATTTATCTGTTCCCGCTTCCATGACACCTCTTGTCTCTTTTGAACAGGTATTGGAGGGGTTTGACGAGACAGTCAGGGGGATGAGACTGCATAGGGTTAAATGTGGTGACCTAGGTCACAATTTGAGAAGAGATGAGGTCTGACCAACGGCCATTTGCGGAAGTAAAAAGTCACGTCCAGTCACGTCTATGACATGTACCATAGTCTGCCTACTAGGAAGATGATATAATATCCTGCATATTTAATGCCTCATCAGTTACTTGGTATAACTGATTTACTATAGAATAGTTCTTATACGATGTGTTAATATTTTATCATACATGTATTGATAAATTGTGGAGCAAATATTTATTAAATATCTTCCAGGGTAAGACCGATGTGCCTACTAAGCATGCCGGGAAATAAATTGACCTATGTCAATTCAGATCGTAGAGATGAGGTCCGACTTGTGTGAATCGTGACCTTTTTCAGTCGCAATTCCCGGAGATCTAAGAGACAGTGCCCAGTTCAATTAAGAGCATGTCAAGGCTGTATACACCGTAGAAGTGAGTCAAGTGACGTCATAATCGGATTAACTACCATAGCAATGGATGAATACAATTTTTTAATGTATTGCGCTGCACTACAGTCAGGTTGCACTCATAACCTGTGTATGCCTGCAATCATAGATTGAATACAATACCGCTCTTTTCAATGATACTAATCTGACAGGTGCGAGTGATCAGCATTTCTTTGACATCTATGGTTCAATGCACCGGTACCACGTGAACGTTGTAGTGCGGGGCGATATGGTCAGAATTGTATTCATCCATTGCTATGGTAGTTAATCTGATTAACTATGTCACTTCTATGGCGTATTGATTGGAGATTTATTTGCTCTGTTGAATTCACACACACATACCTCGTCTGACAGTGAATGGAATTTTATTCTGTTCACTATAAGATGGCACATGATCGAAAAGTAGAAGGGTTCCCAGGGGAGACAAAGGTCAAATTGTATATAAAACTTTTTGAAAATGTATGTTAGCTTTAGAGAATGCTGACACAACTTGAACATGTCCTTTCCTGAAATAAAATTATAGATATTTAAGTGAAAAAGAACAGGGTCATGTGTCATCTTATACTGAATAGACTTTAAATTCCACGGAGTGTATACATACACATGGCATTTTGTCAGCATGCTTGTGATGCAAGCATGCATAAAGGCACTGATGTCACTACCAAACTTGAGGTGAAGCTAAGTACAGGTACACAGTGGCAGCACCAGTAATTTCTTGGGGGGGGGGGCAAGTGCATTTGGGATCAAAATCAACAAATTTTGTGCAAAATTGCCAATTCAATTCAGAGCAAATCAAGAGCATACCTTCAACAGTTCGGATACAGCATATATTTTATGAATACAGACCACAGGAGGAATCAAAAGCCCCATCATTAATTGTACCTTTTATAAAATGATATAAAAACAGGGAAAATCTGTTCCAACTGACCAGCAGGGAACCAAAGGATGGATCCAAAAGGATACAACAGTGTCACACTAGCAATGGATAAAATTAAAAACAGGAAAATATGACACAACATCAATGGGGAGTAACACAAAATATATAAACAGAGTTAAAAACCTGATGTTTCGAAAAGACAAAACTTTTCTTTTTCAAGGAGTAAAAAATGAGACCTGCTCTCAATATAGTGGAGACCAGCTCTTTTACTCCTTGAAAAAGAAAAGTTTTGTCTTTTCGAAACATCAGGTTTTTAACTCTGTTTATATATTTTGTGTTACTCCCCCATTGGATGTTGTGTCATATTTTCCCTGTTTTTAATTTTATAAAATGATCACAAATTTACATTCCATACTACTGCTTTTTGCCACAGAGGCAAAACAGTTTGCATCACATGTTTTTGCAATGTCATCATCATGGACTGAATACCATTTGGTTATAGGATAGCGAAAGTGAGGTCAAGAAGGGCATCACATGATTATTTTGTTCTTTCATAAGCACATGATATCCATCTTGACATTACTTTCATTTATTTATTGGAGGTAATATCGATGTTAACCCCGTCAATGGTTAGGAATGGTCTATATATGATCATGCTTCTCTGACAAAGTTTGACACCTTATTTTTAAATTTTATAAATCAAATTTCATATCTGAAATCCGGATGCCTGTAGAAATCCAGAGGATTTGGTATCAAATATATAAGTCACATTCTTTTTTGCTGCATAATTAGCCTCAACTGCTTTTTATACACAGGGTGAATTAAAACCGATCTCAAATTTTACACCAACTATTCTGTCCACTTCATCAACCAAGTGGAGTTAGTGTTATATATTTTCAATTCAACTGCGTGTAAATTTCAATATAATAACACTAAATTACTTAAAGGGAGAGAAAACATGGACTTTTTCCAACTTCATTATTTCTGAAATTTAAGTCCAAAGTATATAAAACTATACATTTTGTACTGGAAATGATTTGAACAAAAATTTTCAGTTTTTGAAAAAATCACACAAATGCGCTTTTTTGTGACAAAAAATCTATCAGAGTAAAAACATTTCAGACAGCTTTTCATAAAGTAGAGACATGAAATTACATGTCATTTTAATTCTTTGAAAATTTGTCTTGTTTTTTCAAAATATGGAAAAACACATGTGAAAAAAGAAATTTTTTTCATTCTGATCAGCGAAAAGTTGCATGTAATGGTGTATATTTTTGTTTAAAACAAAAAATTTGAAAAAGTGAGAAAACCTTTCCTAGAAAGTGATGTGCTCTTAACGATAGCGCAAAAATTGACATTTGACAAGTTTTCTTGTTAAAAATTTGTGTAATGTTGTCAAAACCGAACTCTGAAAAGTCAATGTTTTAGTAAATAAATGTCAAAATTATGCATAAAACATCCTTACATTTTAATATGGTAAGACTTTCATTCTTGCAAAAGCTGTATCTGGTACATAGTCTTAATTTGCATTGTTTTGCACTAATGAATCCAAAATGGCTGCTTTTAGTTCAGTTGGGTAGAAATCATTTGAACTCTCCCTGTATCTGCAATAAACATTTCAGACATACAATATTGCAACTATTTGATCGATTCAAAAATCTTGATTTCAAATATAGTGAGGGTGACAAAAACACTGCCCTCGTTAATTATGATGTCACAATTTTGACGAGTCTCCAATTTCAATTGCACCTATAGCATTCAGTTCTGTTATTTCAGTTTCAGTATAGCCAGCTTCCTTCAACACCTCTACTGAATCTTGACCTATACCTGGTTGAGCTGTAGACGATGGTAGCGCAGGTGTCCTGGTTAGCCGGGGTGCCGGACCTGGTTCTACAACACCCCTTTCCGTCTCCAAGAAATACTGACGCTCCTTGTTGTGAGGGTGATCCGGTGCTTCCCATAGCGTCAAGACTGGTGTGACGCAGGCATCTTTGCCGTCAAAGATTTCCGTCCATTCGGTGCGAGTCTTGGTGGCAAATATTTGGGTGAATTTTTCTCTCATAACTGGCCACTCGTCTCTGCTCATTTGCGAGGGGAAATCTGCATCATCTGCAAGTCCTAGCCCTGTATAAATAAAATGTGTAACTCTGATAATACACCATAAAGCCCCCATTCATGCTATTTTAAGTATCAAACTATTTTCAACATGCTTGATCGTGTCAGATTTTTATAACAAATCAGAAAGGTCATTAAATTGTTACAGACAAAGACGGCAGTAGTTTTATGGGGGAGGGGGTACGATGAGTGCTCCATTTTTGTAGTTACAGTAAAATTAAAATATCCTTTCTTTTCACGTGTCGAAATTTCCAGGATGTTTAATTTGATGTACAGAACCCGTAAGTTGCCAAAAATAAAATGTTCCCTGTTGAAACATATGTTATATTTGTACACATATGAAATTGTGGTTGCAATATTTTCAACTTCTGACAAAGAAACTTCGGATTCTGAATTGCAATTTTCATTGTCCAGTTTACCTGAATTAGGCAAGAAGATCAACTTTTTACGGACCATACTGATACTGAAAATGGGGTCTTAATTAGAGATCGACACAAAGTTAAAAAGGGAATCTTTGGGATTGGCTTACATCTGAAAAATAGAGGGCAAAAGAGTGGAGCATACATGTACCACTGTGGTAAGCACCTCCTTTCACAGGTAAATAGTTTGCATTGAGATTAAAAGTTTAATTTCTATGGATTCAATACTGAAACAAAGTCAAATGTGATCCTCACAGAACAACTCTGATCCATATATGATCTGACCCAATCAGACCAAAGTCAGAAATTTTTAAACATTTAGTTATTACCATCACAAACTTGCTCACTACCTGAACTTACTGATGTTGAGATAAATAAGCGTGTGGCACACTAACTTGTAAAGTTACAAACTTTTTAGATGCGTCAAATTTTTAATGTTAATTAATTGTTTGTTTTTTTGCTTTTTATTTTTGCTTATCTCAATTTCATCATTCCTAACTTCAATCGATCGGATCAGATCATGTCATTAAGTTCTCTTTGTAAATCAAACAATTGAACCAGGTCACTATCTTACCTTGAATCAGTTCTTGGTAAAACTGTGGTTCTAAAGCACCAACTGCCATGTATTTACCATCAGATGTTTCATACGTATCATAGAATGGAGCGCCCCCATCCAGCAGATTGGTACCTCGTGGTTGAGAGAGCAAACCAACATCTTTGGTTGCCCATAGAAAGGAACCTACGTACGCTGATCCTTCAAGCTGTTGATGACATGAAATTACATAATGATGTCAAAACAGTTGTTTTCATTTTTTTTCATCAAAAAGTTATCTCGAACCAGCTGATTTCTTACAAGACAGAGCATAGCTCAACTTTTTAAGTGATGTCTGTACAAAGGGTTATAATACCCCTATGCTTGCCAAAAGAAACTGGAAACCTTTTCCCCTACTCACTCACTCATTCAGGTACTCCCATTTGAAATTCACACTCCCTGTGTGGAAGAATAAAGCCATGTCTTCAATAGGAGGTGTATGGATTTCAACTGGCCCATTTACAATGCATCATTTAATCCTTTACTATTTTAAACCATCATAAATCCAAACCCATCACAACACTAACAGATAAATCCTATGGAAGAGTTATGATGGTTATGAAACCTGCAAATGTGAGTCTCATTGCCAGGTCTTTTGGTATATTAACAATGACCCCCTTTTCTAGGTCAATTTTGGTATAAAATGGGTCATTTTTTCAAATTATTAGAAAAAATACCCTGATTTCATCTAACTGGAGCCTAATTTCAATTTTTGTTAAAATAATTTTTGTATTTTATTTTGCCAAAATCTGGGCCTCTGGTATAAAAACGGGTCAAATTTTCTTGGAAAATTGGTATAAATATGGATTCTCTGAGCCACATCCCTACCCATGGACATGCAGGCTAAGTTACAAGATTGCTAGGTTTGTTCTGCCCCCTGTCACATATCAGCTCTATTATAGTATTAAAACAACTTACTACCAAATTCAAACTCACCATATTTGCATCAATGACCTGTCCTTTGCCTGATCTTGTTCTCTCCAGTAATGCAGCAACAATGCCAAAGGCACAGGTCAGTCCACCACCAGCAAAGTCTGCTAATAGATTATGTGGTGCATGAGGCTTCTCTCCTGGTCTCCCCAACATGCCAAGTACACCTAGGGCATGTAGTTAAAGGAAAATAGTTAATGGGATACATAGTCATTTAATTTTAACATCTAAAGCGTAAGACATACTTAGGGACTGGTCGTTATTTACGGCAGGGGGGAATGGGCATTTGGAAAAAATAGCAAAAATATTTTGTGTTCCCCCCTCGCGTCCGCTCAAAATGTTTGTGTTTCCCTTGTTTTCCCAATTTTCTCCATTTAAAACTTAACAATCCCTCTGGTTTAACTAAAAATTTCAGGTTCCCCTCAAGACCTCAACAAAATTTTGTGTTCCCCTAAATTTTCCCATTCCCCCTGCCATAAATAACGATCGCTCCCTTATTGGTATTTTGAAACAATTACATAAGTTGTAATTTTAAAAAAACTTGACCCTGCTACTGAATTTGATTCAAAACTGTTCTCTTCAAACATTCTTTAAGCCTGAAAAGGGTTCCCTTGACCACCTCGTGTACATGTATACCACACTTTTTCATCTGAGTGCCCCGCCCCTCAGGCTCTGAAACTTAATGTTCAAATTTCTGATGAGTGATGAGTGGATAAATCTCTGATAAGTGGATAACTTGTAAAACAAAGTGATGCGATAACATCAGTTTCACATCTCACATCATTGGGAGATGATTAGCATTAACTTTTAACCTATTTGGGCCCAAAACACTGTTAAAAAGGAAGATGCATCTTGGGCAATTGGGCTTTATTTTTTCCTCTCTACAGTGCCGGTGCCACAGTCAGAACTATTGCCCACCCCAACCCCCGTTTGCCCTGAGACGAATATCATTTCAGCTGTTGCCTGCCAGTAATATACCCCAAAATTACAAAAAAATGTTGATTTTGCCCCCCCCCACCCTTATGCCCCCCTGAAAAAATTCCTGGCACCTCCGTATCTCCCCTTAAAAGTTTAGGGGGAATGTGTGAAGGCAGAGTTTTCTGCTGCACCTTACCTGATGTAGCTATGTAGTTGATATCATGTCCAGCCATATTCATGTATTTCCCAGACTGACCAAATCCAGTCAGTCTTGCAATAACTAGACGTGGGTTGTCTTCCAGTAAGAGTTTAGGACCAAGGCCCATCTTTTCCAAAACACCTGTGAAATAATGAAGCCAAACAACTGAATTAATTCAATATAATGTCTTGTTATCTAAACCCAATATGCTGGTTATCATTGTTGTAAAGTAAATTTTGTAAATTCCGAAGTCTGTGTTGAGTGTCAAGCATGAACGCAGAAGTGATAAACAATCACCCTGATTGGCCAAATCCAGCATAGTGTTACTCTCAACTTGAGATGAAACTCACTTTAGACTGCATGGCCAACACAAACAACTTGTATCCTGAATGGGCAACTCCATTTGAAATTCACACTCTCTGTGTGGAAGATTAAGGTCATGTCTTCCACAAAGGGTGTATGGATTTCATCTGGAACAGCCCACACTGGTTATACATACCTGGACGAAATGGTTCAATAAGAACATCAGCTTGCTTGCACAACTTTCTCAGCACAGAAACCCCTTCTTGCTTCTTCAGATTGACAGCCACTGACATCTTGCCTCTGGCCAGTCTATCCATAGACGCTGCCTGCCTTACACGGTCAATGCGCATACATTAGCCCCAAAGTCTGCTAGGATGAGACCTGCGTGAGGTACTGGGGCTAACCCAGCTAACTCTATCACTTGTATCCCTTTCAAAGCCATTTTGTCACATTAGGAAATAGCCAATTTATTAAATCTGTAATAAAAATAACAGTAAAGAAATCTTGAAATGACAACAATTTATAAAAGATATGATATTGGGTTTTTTTTTACTACCCTCTATACTGTTATAGACAGTAAGCAGGTTCCGGGGCAGGTTCATGATACTGGCACATCAAGTATATTAATGCCAGCAAAGCAATATTTTATTCTCATTCTTGTTTATGGTCTGATAGGGATTCAATTGTGCCCTAGCTTCCATCCAGTTGAAAGAAGGCGCATATTGTCCCCCTCTACAAGAAGGGAAGTCGTTCAGAGGCTGCAAACTATTGCCCAATCTCCTTAACATCTGTGCTGTGCAAATTATGCAAGCATATAATTCACTGTGCCATAATACGTCACTTCTTTGCCAACAACGTTTTATCCGATGCTCAACATAGATTTCGTCAGCGAAGATCATGCGAGACACAGGTGATCGTCACGCTAGAGGAGTTAGCCAACTCGATTATGAAAAGGCATTTGATAAAGTATCACATAGCCACATTCTGAAGAATATCAACCATTATGGTTTAAGAGGCCGGACCCTGAAGTGGATCACCAACTTCTTTCAGAATCACACTCCGTCTATTCTCGTTAATGGCCAGAAAAGCACTAAATCTACCGTTTCATCTGGTGTGCCCCAGGGCAACATTTTTGGGCCCCTACATTAATGATCTGCCTGACTGTGCCTACATCAGACTCTTTGCTGACAACAGTGTTGTTTATCGGTGTCTCTTCTACAGATGACTATCTGCTAGCCTTCAGCAAGATCTAGATGTCCTTCAGGAATGGGAGCGTAAGTGGCTAATAAGGACCGTCGATATTAGGATTTTAAAAAATCGATATATTGGTCACTCAATATCGATAAAAATCGAAAAATCGATTTTCCTCCCAATTTTCATGATCTGAAAATTCAAGACACTATGCTTCAAAAATTGGAATACTTGCGAATTGTGATACCGGCGTCGGGTGTCAAATCACTCGTGAAAAGATGTCCAGAGGCTTTAAATCCACAAAGAAACTCACGAAATGGAACAAAAAATTTTGCACTCATCAATTCCTTTCATTAATGGTGATTCGTGATTGATTTAATAGCGTCTGCCCTGTCATCTTGCAAGGGCTGCGCCATTTTGAAGAAAGATCAGAATTTCCAATTGTACGTAGACGCTGCCGAAACCTGTTTCCATTCATAAACTTCAGGGTGTTTCCCGTTTTGTATTTACACATTTGACCTTTGAAATCAAAATGTGTATATATTTTGCAATGAGCCAATCGTTCAAAGAGAGCTTATCTAACAAAGTTTCTGATTGGTTGTGCATCTCCAAGCCATTCATAATGGCGTGTGTGAGTCGTTGGAAGTGGCCGTGGCAAAAAGCTTGATCGACAGTGATCACTTTAGAGTAAATACTTTGCTTTTGCTGTGTATATAAAATATTAAAGAAAAACCAAATTTAGATTCAGTCGGAATAAGAAAAAAAGAGACAAAAACATGTTATGGGCTTGTCTGATGAAATATTAAATATTCACTTCAATTGAAAATTCAGATGGGAAGAAGAAAAAACTTAGACCGGGGTCGGACTTTGAACAGAAGACATACGTGGTCTCCCATCCAACGACTGACCAAGCTCGGTGTTGCTTAACTTCGATGATGTGACCGTGATTTCATCCATCCAACGACTGACCAAGCTCGGTGTTGCTTAACTTCGATGATGTGACCGTGATTTCATTCACCATGCTATCACAATCTTCAAGATGCCTGCCATATTTTTGGATACTTGAATCTTTGATGGTACAGTTAAAAAAAAAAAAAACAATTACTACCATGATTAGTAACCCCTTGACCATAAACAAAAAATGTAATATTTGAAAAACAACACCCGAATTTTTGGCGCATTTTTGTACAAATCAGAACATACAAAAACATGTGGTATTGCGACATCACTCCCGGGACTTTCCCAGGCAAGCCGGCTTCCCAAATAAGGAGTGATTCACAGGCCGTGCGCATGTACAGAACATGCACGGTCGTTATGAATGAAAATGAATAATTTATATTGAGGAGTGATACAGGCCGTACGCATGCACAGAATAAATGTAACATTTTCCCATGATCGTTTTGAATGAACTTTTGAATAATTGTAGGAAAAACATGATGTGAAGATGCTTACCAGAAATATCAACTTTCTGGAATATTAAATGGCATTTCATGTTTGGAGTCATTTTTAAAACAAAATTTCAATAGCAATGTGTATTGTTTGATAGGAAATAATTATTGTTGTACAGTGATTTACTACAAAATGTGGGACATTTGACCAGTAATGTGGAAGTTATTCGGTAGTCGGCCAAGGGGTGAATGAGCCAATAAGGTATAGGCCTACACTTCATATTTTGTTTTCAAGGATCAAACATGAATGATGAAACATTTACAAAATTATTAAAACTAGCTACAACAATTAAATAATATCGCGGCCCGCTGGTCATCATCTGGTCATGCTACGGGTGCTCTTTCGAAATCGGAATCAAGACCATTCAACAATAAGTTGAGTTCAATGGCGACTTTGACAATAATTAAATGATTAAAATGAATGTGAGAGCTGTGAGAAGTGTTAGCGATATTTACCAATTCTGAAGTATGTTTGAAGGAAATTTTGGATGGTGAACATTGGAAATGTAATATAAACTTTCAACTATGTTAATGTAAAGCATCAGTTATTGATTCTAGAGGTTTTTACATTTCAAAATGTCTCTGTTCCGGCGTAATCTCGGCGGCTAACACACTGTATAGGGCTATAGGCCCGATTTTTCGATACTTTTTTTTCATTATCGGCAACTCTGATATATCGATTTTCTTCAGAAAATGATATCGGCGCCATTGATATTATTGGATAGTCGATTTTTTGATTATTATCGATACATCGACGGTCCTTACTATGTCCATGTAGATCTCGTTGAGTTCTACCAGAAAAACAACATATTTGATGCCAAAATGCTTGACAAAGTGTTTGTGGACCAAAGAACGGGAAAAAGGCTATTGGCACCCGATTTTGTAGAATGAGCGATATATCCATCGTGATCGGCGTTGTTTACTTCCGAATTTCCATTGCTGCGCCACAGTGTCATGCTTCACTGATTCTGACGCGTCGCAACTGGATTCTGGATTTGAGGATAGACTTTTCAATCAATGCAATGTTGCACATTTCCATTGGTATATTTTTTCATTCCATTGGATATATTACAATTAAATATACATGATTTAGCCATATCTATCATATAAATTGGCAATATACAGTTCTGGTTCTGGTACAATACTGCTAAACACTCCTTCAATTAAAATTACTCTTAAAAATTGCATAAAACAATACAAACATGTAGTGCCGTACTATTACGCTGACTTTCGTATTCGGCGAGGAGGACGATTTCGACCTCCTGGTTTGTTTACAAACAGAGAGGTAGACAAAAGACCGTTCCGCTTGTCCAAACACTCAGTCAAGTATCTGAAGGATGGTCCACAATAGCGTGATTCACGTAACATGAATACAGAATAGGGATTAAAAAGCTGTCATGTAGAACCATGTGCTTCTAATCCAATTTGCCATCAAGATTTCATATGGAAACAGTTCAGACCCAGTACAGCCTACAGGATCATGTCAGAAATTAATATTTTGTTCTGGGTCTGATTATTCGGACTAACAAACATGTACCAATGTACTTACAGTTACAATTCACAACTGACACACACTTCTTGTTTACAAAATGACAACTCCCCAGGATAAAAAAAATGAATGTGTAAATTATTATCATCTTTAGGGATCACATATCCAATCCAGCTTGGCCAAAGGCTAGGTTTGAACTTTGCAGTCTGATGTTGCGACTAATCAGCTGATTTATTTACAGCCTGTAGTCCATTTGAGCTGCCGATAATTTTGGAGCCAAATTCTGCTACCTTGGCTGGGTCTACTAATTTGATGTTTGCAGGGTTGTTTGGGTATTTATTGATCTGTAAGTTACGTTTTGTAGTGTCCGTAGAAGTTGAAGATAGGTTCTTTGAATCTTCGACAGTAGTAAGTTTCGTCCAGTCGATGACTAATTTCCTAGATTAGTTTAATTAAATTTTCTATTCTATATTGTTTGGTAATAATGTCTTTTGCCAATAGTATGTTTAAAGTTGTAATTTTGTGTTTTTGATCGCAAAGATCGGATATTTTCGTTCCCGATTCGAATTCTGAACCCTTCGCTAGGGTGCCGATTTCGGCAGAACTTTGACGATAATTTTGCCTTTTTGGACACTGCATTCGATCCTTAATTTTGTTTCAACCGAGTCTTAAATTAGCAAGCACAATAAGGTTGGTACCACTTTTATATACATTGATGAAATTTTAAAGATTTTTTTTCAAGTTTCTAACCGGCGCAAATCGTTAAGTGTGTATTTCCCATTGACATCCAAAATGGGAAATACGAGTCTGATGGACATAGGAACGGTGTCCATGAGACTCAGCGAGTCTAGTCCCAGTACCGATCGATCGAGTGCTGAATAAATACATCACCTACGTGTGTATGTTGAATCACTGAATCAGTGACGTACCATATAAACTGTATGCATATTGCTATTCGTAGTATGGTACGTCTTGTTTGTACATCCCATCCAGTGGGGGGGTGGGGGCATAAGCATGCTAAATAATACAATCAGCGAGATTATACACGCACACGCATTGTAGGTGTTGCAGTTGCACATCAACTTGACGCATAAACTGTGTGTATATCGCTATTCTTCTTATACATCTTGTTTGAATCCCATCAGCTGCGTGAAGCTCCCAATAATCATGATAATATATTAATAATAATCGGCTCGCTAAATACACGCATTGTAGGCGAAATAGGAATTGTAGGAATGAAATACCAATTTTCTTCGTTTTACCTCATTTGTTTGGCTCGTTTAAAAGGGGACAATGCGATCTGTAGCTATCAGTGAAACTAACAGTGCTGTACGGTGCGACCATTTTAGGCGCATTGGCGACTAGATTTTTTCTGATGGCGACTAAATATTCAATCCCTGGCGCCAATGGCGACCAACTATTGAAGCTTTTAATCGCCAGCAAATGCAAAACATGTATGTAATGTAGCATTCAGGAGTATGAATGTATGCTATGAATATATGCATTTATCATGTCTCAATGGGGACTTCCTGGAAAACATATAGGCCTACACTGTACATGCTGTGTATAGTAAGAAGTATGTAGAGTTCAATGGGAATATGTAGATTGAGTACAGCAGCTATGAACATTCAACGCACATGGCTGTTCAGTTGGCACCACATATTTTTTTACTGGGAGCAAAATATGGGCGCCTAAATTTATAAAGTTAGGAGCCATTGGCTCCTCAATCAGGTTTTGCACCGTACAGCACTGGAAACTAACATTTAAATATGAATCTATTTTTTATGCAAATCACACAAATTCACACATTATTGCTTTAAAAGCCATATATTGTAACATTTCAATAAAAAATATTTCTTTTACTGTCAGATCATATGTCCCTTTTTTCGGTCATATGCTACGACACATGCCTATGATGTGTGAAGATCGATCGATCAATCAATCAATCAATCTTTATTTCATTAAGGGATCTGGAATGAGCGTTTTGAGCGTTTCAACAGTATTTTTTGTGGGACATGAGAGCACATCACACATATTGAATTGCATTCTGAATACGAAGAATGTCTTTCTGATATCAAATAATTTTCATTTTTTGAAATTCATGATATAATACAAATTTTATGACAAATTATTAAAATTTGATATTTTTCACATTTTGATATAACAGTCCTTGAAGTAAACTTTATAAATCAAAATCAAAAGACCTAATTTTTTTTGGTGTTTTGGGGAAAAAATCCATATCTTCAATACGAAAGGTCAAAATTTTCAATTGATTGTCGGCTTTTCATCCCACCTACATACACTTTAAGTATAAATCATCACATTTAGTTTACTTTGAGTACTGTTAAATATCAAAAATATCAATTTTTAATGATTTGCCATAAAATGTGTATTACATTGCGAATTTCAAAAAATCAAAATTATTTGATATCAGAAGGCTATTCTTCGTATTCAGAATGCAATTTGATATGTCTGATGTGCTCTAATGTCCCACAATAAATACTGTCCAAACGTTCATACCCCTTCCCTTAAGTGTGTTTGGGAGACCAAAAAAGGGGGAAAAGTTGGGAAACCACATTCTCCCTTTTAATCTTTGCAAGCTTTGAGACACTATTTTTGTTGACCCTTTCATATTATACGACAGGTTCAATGATGACTTCAATACATTGTATTTACCAACAGCTGACAAAAGTAAATTTTAAATATGCTTTTATGAAATTGACCTGAGTTGAGGTTGTTAATCCAAGATGCATTTATAGGATCCTGAATTGTAACATTTATATTTCATCTTCCTTTTTTCCAGATTTCATGCAAGCATCATGAATATCATAATAGGTCAGCAGAATTGTGGACCAACATACATTCCTAGAGTCAGCCTGGAAGAAGCGTCTCAGTTGTTCACCAAATTGTACGATCACAAAGTTGATAAAATCAAAACACTTGTTGGGTATGTGACCCAGAACTTCTACATTAAAACGTCATCAAGCGGAGATACTAAAACAGCCAAGGAGTATGTCTTTAAGATATGCCCATTCCAATATCAGAACATGAAAGGACTAACTGATGTTTCTATCAAGACTATGTTGTACTTAAATGATTGTGGCATAGTTTGTCCTGCTCCTTTGAAAACGATTAAGGGCAAATATGTAACAACGGAAGAGGTGAATTGTTGTCGGGCGTCGCCATCATCAACTTCCAAGAAAGAAGAGGAATGCATAACTCAAAGTAAGGGTTTGATTCTTGCTTGGTTTGGTTTTTAAATAATTTCATATCACCTGTTTCTTCATAATTAAAAATGTTTTTGAAGTTGTTGTGGTTATTTTTTTGGGGGGGGGGGCGACACATCAATGGAAACATGTTATTTTTACCAAGGTAAATGAGTAACATTTGCATATGAAATGGATTTTCAGCAAATAGTGTAGAGAAAATCTATGAATGTTACAAACAATCATTGGAACAGAATGGATATAAAAAGAAAAGAATGACTCATTCACAGGTTCATACAGAACCTTACTAGTAAATGAGAAAAAAAAAAAAAAAAAAGAACCTTACTAGTACCATCATCAACTTCTGCATCACAATTTTTGATCATTATAATGAGTTTGACAGACTGCCAAATCCAGATTTGTCCTTTAGTTAAATTCATGTTACACTTGAATTATTTTGAATTAGTAAACAAGGGTTCAGCACTTTAACTCCAGAGGGCATCATATCAATTTTTTAACAGTGTGATCAGTGCGATAAATAAGCACAAAGAGGGCGGCATACAAGATTAGCTTACGGTACAGCATGGCACAGTGGATACTGATCACCATTTAAAAAAATTATGTCTTCCAGTGCTAAAGTGCTGATCCACTGTTCACTAATTCAAAATAATTCATGAATTAAACATTAACTTAACCAAAAGGCTAATCCATATTGGGGATCTTCCACAGGGGGAATGTTGATTTCAAATGGAATAGCCTATTATACCAGTTTGTGTATATTTCTCTGTACAGGTGCCTGCTTGGTCTACACACTCACCTATCTACCAGGGAACACATTGGAAGCTGCATGCCCTAAATCTGTCCCATTACCATGGTTTAAAGATCTTGGCCAATATTTGGCTAGAATTGACAAAGCTCTGATGGTAAGTCAAAATACAAATATCAAGGGCCTGGGTTTGGTTTGACTTTAATAGGGGTGTGCTGCTAAAAATTGTGGATCTATCCATATATACCAATTTTCGGTAGATCCTTCATGTAATTATTTCATGTAAGCTAATCCTAACCCTAACCCTAACCCCCAATCCTAACCCTAAACTAACCTTAACCCTAACCCTAATTTCGTGTAAAATTACATGAAGGAATAACCCAATTTTCCAAGAATTTTGGACCCGTCGCTTACAAAAACATAAAAAAATTTCGACCAAACTTAATGCAAATTTCCAAAGTTTTTACAATTTTCCCACTAGTTTTGGCAAATTGGCAAAATTTTTCGGGGAGAATTTGAAAAAATGAGCCAAACATACGAGGACGGTCAATAAATTCCCGCAACTATTATTTATCTTCGCCCAAGCATGACTTAGATATCAGACTGTACCTTATGAAAAACAAATGTGTATTAGCGAAATTGAATCCTTGATTACGTAATGACATTAACATAAACACAATAGCATATGGACACTGCCTGATTTATGGTGAAAAAATAGTGGAGAAAATAACGAGCCAAATTGAGGTATTGTTATATAATTACAAATATCTCGAGAATAAAAGTATGGGATCTGACACGGTTTTGTAGTTAGGTAGACCGATAACACGGTGTTGATGCTATACTCTTTTAAGACCTATAGGGATCATGTTGAATATGTCCAATAACACAGGTTTATCACCCATTGTTCTTTACATAATTGAACAAATTGTACCTGGTTTGATTAGGTAGATACTGATTATTAAAAAGGGAGGTCTCGGTGGTGAATTCAAAAATATTTCTTCCTTTTTAAACCCTTTGTTTTCAAAAGGTCATGTTTATGTAATCAAAGTAGCACACCATAGAGAGGCTCTGAATTGAAAATGTTTGTTTAATTTTAACATGAGACTTACATTGTAATATAGCAATTCACTCACACGATTACCGTTTCGCAACATTGTATTTAGTCATATTTGTAGCACTTTTTTGCCTAAAATGTTTCATACATTTTTGGTACTTTTAATCATGCATACGATACACGCATACACATATTTATATTTTTATTGCAACATTTTCTATTGTCCTGACTTTGATCTCTCATACCATACCAATAATCATATTTTGTCTTTGTTTAATTTTTGAGATAATTTTGATTCTTGTTTCTACCTTGTGTGCTCTTCTCTCATGATTTTCACACCATTTTTGTTTGTCATTAAGGCCTATTTTTGATGGATTTCAAAGACGGTCCCTTACCTCATCTGTTCATGGATACATTTCTTCTTTCACAATTATCAAGTGAATATACTCAGATTACCTCATACCAAAAACAGGACTTGCAAACTGTTTCAATTTGGTACTTTACTTCCGCTTCTTTTTATTACATGTTCCATAACTGCAATTCAAATTTCCCGCCAAAAATGACTGTTGTCAGTGTACACATAGCAATAACTTTATGCAAATGAGATTACGTAATGCAAAGTACTCTAATGATAACTGTTGTGTGTTTTGAAAGACAAAGGTACAAACTTGTAGTTATCACAAGTAACAGTTATCAAAGTCATGATTGAGCGGAGATAAATATTACCATAACCACTTCGGTATAAGCCCACCCCCCTAGATGGCAGATTTCACTTCAAAATGGGGATGGGCTTATACCCGGGGAGGGGCTAGTACTTGAATTTAGAAATAAGAAAAATCATCCCCGGGAATCATCCCCATTTGTATATGCCCAATGTACCAGTAATTTCTATCATCTATGTCAATTTCTGAACATTCTAAGTGTGGAATGTTAATTATCAGCTGATATTTTTTTTTATTTGTTCTTAAATGTGAGAGAAAAGCATTGATTTGATTTAAGAACTTGGCCATAATTTAGTAAGCGGGCTTATAGCCGAGTGTACCCGTGTTCCCAGAATGTTTTGAAAAATAGGGGGTGGGCTTATACCTGAAGGTGGGCTTATACCCGGGTGGTTACGGTAGTTGCAGGAATATATTGACTGGCCCTCGTATAACAAAATTGGCCTTGAAAAGGGGGTCATTAATTTACCATGTGTCACATCCCTGTATAGTGTATACATATGGTCATTTGTACTGAGTACCCACCCCCTCATTTGTGTGTTCATTTTGTCATTCATTTCATTCCTCCAGGATTACCCTCATGTAGAAGACATTCCAATGATGACTAAACAAGGGCAGAATTCGGAATGGTCGTTGAATACGATACCTAGATACAGAGCATTACTATATGTTGTCCAAGATGATACAATGAGAAATCTGATTGAGTCTGTCATTGATGAGTTTGAAAAAGAAGTAGTTCCAAAAATACCACAACTCAGAACAGGTAACAATTATTTTGTGCATGCTGTTATGTTATATAATTGCAGAATCATGTGTAGTGGTAATAAAATTAATGTACCAGTAATTTAAAGTTAGACTTCAACATTACTTGTTTATTTTGCTTACCGGAGTGCTTTCAAAGATTTTCTTGTCATCAGCCAATGTTGTTAGCCCTGATGATTTCTTGGAAATGGCTGGAGGCCATGTTAAAGTATGTAGGAACATGCACCAAATAGACTGGAATAATGTAAAAGTACTGGTTAAGGAAACAAAAGACTTCCCCAGGAGGGTTCTGGAAACCAGATCAAGAAACAAGGACCTTCATTGAACCAAGACACATGATTGGAACTACATGTAGATCATGTGTGGGACAACCTAATGAAACCCAACAAGGCCAGTGGCAGGACTTCAGTGACATCACCTGATCAGGTTGGTCTCAAGCCATTTCCAAGAAAACATCAGAGCTAACAACATCGGCTGATGATGACAAAGTTCCTTGAAAGCACTCCCTCCCTGTATGAGGTCTAATTTTAAATTACTCTCTAGGTTATAGTTTTTGAATTTTACAAGGTGTATCTGAAACAATGTTACTATTTATTTTTGTATTTTTTTTGGTCAAGAATATTTATATCAGAAATATTTTTTGCTGGTGGTGTACATGTAGCTTTTGTATGACAAAATTCACTTGGGCAATTTAATAGATAATATAGATTACACTATACAGCAAGTATAAGGAAAAATTAACTAAATTGGATTTTTCCGACTAAAAGGGACAATTTGTAGAGGGATTTAGGTCCACCTGCATACGAGTCTGCTTTAATGAGTGTAATTTGTTGGCACTTCTAGCCCCTCAAAGGCTAAAATTACCATTCCTGTTCATAACATACACACACAATCTATTGGTGTGCTGGTCAATGCACTTTAGTTTCATTAGGATCCACAACATACTCATATGTGACACCAGTGTCCGAAATAAGGAAAATATGGAGGTTGTCCCGAGGACAACTAAAGCATAAATTCTGCTTGTCCTCAAAACATTTTGGTTATCCCCAAAATGTGTCATATTTAAGAGGTAAAATATAGTGGTTGTCCAGAGGATAAGTACATATCTCAATATGGTTGTCCCCAGTGATTTTTGGACAAGAGGATAAGTGCTTATTTCGAACACTGTGTGACACGATCTGGTCCATGGGGGCCAAAGGTGGCAAATTTGAAACTGAGATAACAGTAAAAATATGGATTAAAAAACCATAGAATACATAAGAAAATAGACGTCAAAAAACTTCGTTACTTTAGAACCAAGTAAGTTAGACCTTTGGTGTTTTCAGTAAATGATAACCTATTGTATGTATAATGTAATAATTACAGTAACTCAATTTTCCAAATGCCGCCTTTGGCTCCCATGGATCAGATTGTGTCACATATATCAGTGCACAATTCTTAAATCCCAATACATTTGCACATTCATGAATGACCGTTGAAAATTTGGGTACAAAATCTCATACTCTGCAACTTGAGGTCAAACGTTATTGAACTATGCCATTGGGTTGAGGCCATTGTGGTCCATAGTGTTTCAACCCAATGTCATTAGCCTAAGAGAAACAAAAGTTTGTCTCAGAAATTCTTAGTGCATATCTATGCAAGATTGAATTTGTCATCAGATTGCTCTATTTTTGACTTTTTTAGCAAAAGAAAACAACAAAAGCTGGCCAAAAATATAGAAATTCTTTAGCAGGAAGGCAACTATGCACGTAATACTCTTTTGCTATACATCGGTATAATAACTTTTTTTTTTTCATTGCAGCCATGATATACAATGACTTCAATCAAAATAACATCATTGCCAAAGTCTCCACCACAAAGGACAGCAAAGACGTAGACCAACACACACTTGACATCATCGGTATCATAGACTTCAATGACATTTGCTGTTCATGCATACTCTTTGAGATAGGCATAGCCTCGACATATATGATGTACATCCAGAAAGAAGGTGACCGTCTCGCTGCATGTCGTCAATTTCTACAAGGTTATGAGTCTGTCATATCTCTGACGGAAGATGAGTGGCAACTACTTCCGCTGTGCATTGCAGCACGGTGTGTGCAGGGTGTGTTGGCAGGGTTGTATTCTTTTGAACTAGACCCAACTAATGAGTATGTTAGAAGGGATATACATAATGGATATGAGATCCTCAAGTATATTAGAAGTATACCATCACAGAAGATAGTGAAATACTGGCGTGGACAGGCCTCAGATTAAGCTGTATCATAGTGCATGCTGTAGCAGGCCTTCTCAACTGGCGGCGTGTGCGCCACTTGTAGTCAGTCGTAGTGGTGCACGAAGTGGCGCATGATAATTTGAATAAGTTTTTGTACAAATCTTGAACAAAAAATGGGTAAAAATACCCAATCTGAGCCGTTAAAAGCCCTAAAATCTGTAAGTAGCTGGGGGCGCTGCCCACTGGACCCCAGGTCTCGCCACTGGACCCCACCCGCTATGCGTTTGTTCGCGCACATGCTTCCTCGCAAAGTCCTCCCTTAAACATATTGGCACTTCCTGATCACTAACATTTTCCAGCTGGCACTTCAAATAAACTAGTTGAGAAGGCCTGCTGTAGGGGTACTTAATTATAATACAATGTAGTTCAAAAACAAATATAGTCAGAAGGTCATTTTGGACACAACTGAGCAGTCTCCATTCCCCAGATTCTGGGAGAAAGTTCAACACTTTCTTAACAAATATGTTTTTCAGTCATCAACCCAGAAAGTTGATGAATGAGGCTGGCAGTTTAACTGGAACTATCTTATAATAAAGTAGCCATTTGCCAAGAATTTTGCTCTTCCTTTGTCGTCAGTTGCAGATGTTACACTGCTCATGAACAGGTCAAATTCAAAACTTTCATCTATGTTTTCAAATGTTTCTCTGAAAGTGTTCCACCATATCGAGGGTTGAGAGCCAGAAAGTCGCAACTTACAATAACCTGCTGCCACAAAATGAGCATAAAGTTGCTATAGAAGATACAGTCCATTAAGGGAACTGGAATGAGCGTTTTGAGCGTTTCGACAGCATTTTTTGTGGGACATAACAGCACATCAGACCTATCGAATTGCATTCTGAATACGAAGAATGTCTTTCTGATATCAAATAATTTTCATTTAATGAAATTCACAATACAATACAAATTTTATGACAAATTATTAAAATTGGATATTTTTCACATTTTGGAGATATAACAGTCCTCGAAGTAAAATTATAGTCTTAAAGTGTATGTAGCTAGGAGGAAAAGCCGACGATCAATTGAAAATTTTGACCTTTCATATTGAAGATATGGATTTTTTTCCCCAAAGACCTAATTTTTTTGGTGTTTTGTGAAAAAATCCATATCTTCAATACGAAAGGTCAAAATTTTCAATTGATCGTCGGCTTTTCATCCCACCTACATACACTTTAGGTAGAAATCACCAGATTTATAAAGTTTACTTC
Source organism: Amphiura filiformis (assembly GCF_039555335.1). NCBI lineage: Eukaryota > Metazoa > Echinodermata > Ophiuroidea > Amphilepidida > Amphiuridae > Amphiura > Amphiura filiformis. The sequence goes on from NW_027305502.1 coordinate 846,579, forward strand.
GAGTACTGTTAAATATCAAAAATATCAATTTTTAATGATTTGCCATAAAATGTGTATTACATTGCGAATTAAAAGAGCATCAAAATTATTTGATATCAGAAGGCCATTCTTCGTATTCAGAATGCAATTCGATATGTCTGACGTGCTCTAATGTCCCACAATAAATACTGTCCAAACGTTCATACCCCTTCCCTTAATCATGACAAAATTCAATAGAAAACAAAAGACATTGGAAATATTGATTTTTGAAGACCAAAGCAAGGAGCCAACTTTATGCTCATTTTGTGAGGGCGGGTCATAGTGAGTTACGGCTTTCTGGTTCTGAACCCTTGTTATCTTGGGAGGGCGAGTTAGCGCAGCGGTAGTTCCCTCGCTTTGCACCACTGAGGTCCCGGGTTCAAGCCCGGCGCCGCCCAAGGACTCATGTGCACTTGGTTTATCCCGATTCCATGCTCGCTCTCGCAGGTTTTCTCCGGGATCTCCGGTTTCCTCCTGTATCGCAAAAATCGGTGATTAGTTGTTTGGTTATCAAAACTTCCTTCACCCAATGGAATTTGGGGAGCTGCACAGATAATTGGTGGATGTTACAATCTAAATGCGGATAGGTGTGCGCCGCTTCGCAGCAACCTAGTTGATGCGACCTGATTGTGATGATTCACCATTGCAGCGAAATTACAGCGCTTTGAGTCCTCTAAGATCTGGAGAAAGGCGCTTTATAAATCCAAAATTTGTATTTGTTTGTATTTGTATCTTAGGTGAAAGAAAAAGGTTTTTCTCTCAAAAATGTTGCAAACTATCTAAACTCATCCCAAAAAGAAAGTATCCAGTTTGATTTTGGTTCATAAGTCAAAGATGGGGTCTTAAATCAAGACCTACCAAAAGTATGTTACAGATAAATTTATTCCACACAGTTTGATACCTCATTTGTCCAAATCGATCCGAATTGATGACACAGCGACCTTTTTAAACGCATAGCGACCTCAATTTTAGAAGTTGCAGTAATTCCTATTGGTGTGGTTTTCCTGCTTCTCAAGATTCGTCATAAAGGTACACAATAACAGAGACGAATGAAGACTGTTTGACTTCACTTCATGTGTTTTATTGAATACAGATACTCTTTTACTCCTTCCTTAATGTTTTGCCCTTCACTCTTCACATCTTCTCCTGCTGCATCAATGACTGCCAGACAGCTGCGGAGCATGTTCTCAGTGAGACGTCTGACTGCGCCCTTGATCTATCGCTGCCCATAATTGAGTAGCAGGACCAAATCAATCCGAATTACTGCAACTTTTTAAATGGAGGTGATTGCATTCAAATGGTCACTGTGTCATCAATTCTGCATTGATTTGAACACATGAGGTATCAAACTGTGCGGAATAAATTTATCTGTAACATACTTTTGGTAGGTTTTGATTTAAGGCCACATCTGTGACTTATGGAATAAAATCAAACTGGATACTTTCTTTTTGGGATGAGTTTACATGCTATGCTATTTTAGTAAAATAAGATATGCAGAATGCAAGATTTTTTTAATTTTGCCTTTAGTCTACCTTTTCCAAAAGCTTGTAAAAAAAGGCCAGGGTGTTGGGCTACACGCTAGAATGGCTTTCACATTATGCATGCAGGTTTGAGAGACATGATATTGCTACTACTTAATAGGCGTAAGATGAAACATGTCAAATAATCAGGATTTTTGTAAACAAAGTTGCAAAATTAATTTATAATATTGTATATGACATTAAGCACTGTGGTATCATTATATAGGTGCTATTTACAGTATTTCTACTAATACACTATCAGTCCATGTATGAGTGGCCAAGCTTTCACCAGATGTGCATCTGACTTAATAAGGACTGCTGAAGTCAAGACTGTGCAGGGCATGTCAAGCATATGGAAAAGCAGAGGCCTATCCATTGACCTCAAGGTACGCCTACTTCGTGCAACTGTGTTTTCCATTGCCACTTATGGATGCGAGTCTTGGGCTATGACCAAGAATGATAGGAAAAGAGTAGATGCTTTTGAGATGTGGTGTTACAGGAGGCTTCTACGAGTGACATGGAAAGACAGGAGAACAAATTCCTGGATCCTCGACAAAGGTACAAGTCTAACCATCAGAAGCAGCATAATGGAGAGAAAGCTGAAGTACTTTGGCCATATTGTCAGGAAACATGGAGGTGTAGAAAACAGATTTTGCAAGGGGCTATGGAAGGCAACGAGGAAGAGGACGTCCACCAACATCTTGGACTAATGACGTGAAGCTGGTTTCTAACCAAGGAATGCAAGGTGCAACGCACTTGGCATCAGATCGAGTGAGATGGCGTACTCTTGTGAAGACCACAGCAGCGCTACCTGACACAGAGAGAGAGAGAGAGAGAGAGAATTCAAGAGACACACCTGACAAAAGCTTGGCCACTCACACAGAGACCGGTCGCACAGGTATTGTGATAACCGATGGTGTACTTGAAGAAATACTGTAACTTATGAATTCATGTCGAAAAAGCATATCTACTTATTTACTATATAGATCAGATTCACATACTTATGCATGCAGGTTTAAGAGACATTATATTACTATATACTAAAATAGGCGTAAGATGAAACATGTAGTTAATGTTGCAAATATGCCAAATAATCAGGATTTTTGAAAACAAAGTTACAAAATTTATTTTAAAATATTGTATATGACTTTAAGGGATGGGGTATGAGCGTTTGGACAGTATTTTTGGTGGGAGATGAGAGCACACCAGAGATATTGAATTGCATTCTGAATACGAAGAATGCCCTTTTGATATCAAATAATTTGGATTTTTTGAAATTTGCAATGTAATACACATTCTATGGCAAATCATTCAAAATTGATATTTTTGATATTTAACAGTGCTCGAAGTAAATTTTATAAATCTGATGATATGTACTTGAAGTGTATGTAGCTGGGATGAAAAGCCGACGATCAATTGAAAATTTTGACCTTTCATATTGAAGATGTGGATTTTTTCCCCAAAACACAAAAAAAAATTAGGTCTTTTGGGGAAAAAATGTATATCTTCAATATGAAAGGTCAAAATTTTCAATTGATCGTTGGCTTTTCCTCCCAGCTACATACGCTTTAAGTACATATCATTAGATTTTTAAAGCTTACTTCGAGGACTGTTATATATCAAAAATTTTAATAATTTGTCATAAAATTTGTGTTGTATCGCAAATTTCAAAAAATGAAAATTATTTGATATCAGAAGGACTTTCTTCGTATTCAGAATGCAGTTCGATATGTCTGATGTGCTCTCATGTCCCACAAAAATACTGTCAAAACGCTCATTCCACATCCCTTAAGCACTGTGGTATCATTATATTGGTGCTAAAGTTACGGTATTTCTACAAATACACTGTTGGGTATCACAGTACTGGAGCAGCCACTGACCCTGTGTGAGCATTCAAGCTTTCGTCAGATGTGCATCTGACTTTATAAGGACTGCTGAAGTCAAGGGAAGCATCTGACAAAAGCTCGTCCACTCACACAGGGAGTCAGGGACCGGCTGCACTGGTACTGTGATAACCGGCAGTGTCCTCGTAGAAATACTATAACTTCTTATGAATTGCCTTCGAGAAATCATATCTACTTATTGACTATAATATAGATTATACTAGATTAGGTTAGTATAGAATAGTTTAGATAAGATAAGATTAGACTAGATTAGTGTACATTATAAAAGCAAAATGTAGCCATGGTATAATAAACGAGTGGCATTGCAAACTAAGATGGCTAAAGCAGATTGTAAATCTATGCATTATAATTTTAGATTTCTCTCAAAATAATAATTTGTATGTGTCTTTTAAAATGCATTATATTTTTCGATTTCTCATAAAAATAATATTCTGTATGTATGTTTTAAAAACATTAGATTATAAATCTATGCATTATATTTTTCGATTTCTAATAAAAATGATATTTTGTATGTGTTTTAAAAACATTAGATTGTAAATCTATGCATTATATTTTTTGATTTCTAATAAAAATGATATTTTGTATGTGTGTTTTAAAGAAAAACATTAATAAATTCTAAAAGAATACCCATATATCAAAAAGATGGATTTACTTCACAGATAACGAAATTGCATAATTCGAGGGGTCATTGACACAAAGTGTAACTCCATTTTGGTCATTCTGAGTTTAAAGATAATGGTGCACATTGACTTATGTTTCACTGGCCATTGATTTCAATGGGGTGCTAAATAAAGTTACTTCCAGTAGCGTGGCGGGGGGGCAGAGTGCCCCCTGACAAAAAAAAAATGAAAGAAAAAGTGCCCTCTGACAAAAAAAATGAAAGAGAAAATCAGGAGGGCAAAGTAAAAGAAAAAGGGCAATGAGCCCCTTTTCTAGCAAAATTCAGGGCCAAAATAGTGTAAAATACCATTTTTTTTTTTTTTTTACGCGCGCACATCATCCCAATAAGGCCCTTTTCGGGAAGCTCGAAGACATACAGTCTCTATGTATTGTATGATGCAACTGCAATTTTTTTCGTCTGTGCCCCAAAAATTTTATTTTGCCCCCCTGACCAAGAAAGCTGGCTACGCCCCTGGTTACTTCTATGTTTATTGGAAAGTGCTCATGTTTTTGAACATTTTGATATCGAAATCTCATTTTTGCAAAAAATGGAGTTACGTCTTTGTGTCACTGACCCCTTGAATTATCATTCCCAAACATCCCTAAAACCATCTACTCTGCTACACCCAATGATTCATAGCACCAAACCCTCTCAATGATGTTACACACACAAAGCCGACACCCCCCCACCCCTCCTCGGTTCTTCTGCCAGACAGAGTCTCAAGCTAGCAGTCTTGAAGTGCATTTTATGTTATGGAAAATTGTGATATCAATTGCAAGCTATCTACGGTAGATAGCACAAAATATCACCAATTATTGAAACTGACTTGTTTTCTACAGTAGATAGCAATAGATACCACATATGACATGCTATCTACTGTAGATGGCACAAAATATTGACAATTAGGTCTAAAAGAATTGTTTGATTGGCGTAACAAAATAAATTAGGTAGGTCGGGATTCTTTTAAAGCTGTAAATTGTGTTTGATAAAGGCCTTGGAACATTTTTTCTTCTTTATTTTTTATTTATTTATTTATTTTTTGCAAAAACAAACAAAAAAAAACTCTAGGGTAGGGCCTTATTTTAGAGTCGGTCAGGTTATGCCAATCAAACAATTTTTTAGGCCTTTTTGAACCTTATATGACTTGCTTTCTACAGTAGATAGCAATAGATACCCCGTATGACATGCTATCTACGGTAGATAGCACATAATACTGGCAATTATGGAATCTTATATGATTTGCTTTCTACAGTAGATAGCAATAGATACCACATATGATATGCTATCTACGGTAGATAGCACATAATATGGCCAATTATTGAATCTGATATGACTTGCTTTTTACAGTAGATAGCAATAGATACCACATATGACATGCAATCTACGGTAGATAGCACATAATATTGCCAATTATTGAATCTTATATGACTTGTTTTCTTTAGTAGATAGCAATAGATACAACGTATGACATGCTATCTACTGTAGATAGCATATAATATTGCCAATTTTTGAACCTTATATGACTTGATTTCTACAGTAGATAGCAATAGATACCACGTATAGCATGCTATCTACTGTAGATAGCACAAAATATTGCCAATTATAGAACCTTATATGACTTGATTTCTACAGTTGATAGCAATAAGCACCACATATGATTGCATGCTATCTACGGTAAATAGCACATAATATGGCCAATTATTGAATCTTATATGACTTGCTTTCTACAGTAGATGGCAATAGATACCATGTGTGACATGCAATCTACGGTAGATACGGGCAATTATGGAATCTTATATGATTTGCTTTCTACAGTAGATAGCATTATAGATACCACATATGACATACTATCTACGGTAGATAGCACATAATATTGCCAATTATTGAATCTTATATGATTTGCTTTCTACAGTAGATAGCAATGGATACCACGTATGACATGCTATCTACGGTAGATAGCACATAATATTGCCAATTATTGAATCTTATATGACTTGCTTTCTACAGTAGATAGCAATAGATACCACATATGACATATTATATACTTCATTAATATATTCTTGTTCATTGATTGGTTAAAAGTGGATCACATGACCAAAATTAGTTCTACCATCACTGCTCCTATCCGTAAATAGTACCTCTAAGCCGTAAATAGTATTTTCAATGTCCCGGATGAGCCGTAAATAGTACCTCCAAGCCGTAAATAGTACTTTTGACCATGCCTTCCGCGTCGTGCGCGCATTCGATCGACGGAACAATTCACGCACGCGAAACTGCCATAGCATGATTTCGCGCTGCTGTAATTGGTTAGCCCGATTTTAGCCTATTCGATTTTTTTGAAGGGTAAAATATAGGTTGTGCTTAAATTGGACGTGCTGTTCACTCTGGATAGAAGCTGGAGAGTCAAAATGTCAAATAATTTTCTTTTAACCAATCAATGATCAAAGAACATATTAATGAAGTATATAAAACAAATATATATACTGCCTTTATTCGAAGTTCTGGTTAAAACTATGGTCCCTCGTTGAGATCAATTAATACTATTTTCCTTCGGGCTGCGCCCTCAGGAAAATAGTACTATTGATCTCACCTCGGCCCATAGTTTTAACCAGAACATCTCATGGCAGTATATATTTGTATACTATCTACGGTAGATAGCACATAATATCGCCAATTATTGAATTTTATATGACTTGCTTTCTGCAGTAGATAGCAATAGATACCACGTATGACATGCTATCTATGGTAGATAGCACATAATAATGGCAATTATTGAACCTTATATGACTTGCTTTCTACATTGGATAGTAGTAGATAGCACAAAATATCGCCAAGTGAACTTTATATGATTTGCTTTCTACAGTAGATAGCAATGGATACCACGTATGACATGCTATCTACGGTAGATAGCACATAATAATGGCAATTATTGAACCTTATATGACTTGCTTTCTGCAGTAGATAGCAATAGATGCACGTATGACTTGCTCTCGACGGTAATATCCAAAAATATCACGAATTGAACTCATTATATACATTAGATAGCAATAGATTCCACATATGACATACATGTTATCTACGGTAGATAGCACATAATATGGCCAATTATTGAATCGTATATGACTTGCCTTCTACAGTAGATAGCAATAGATACAATGTATGACATACTATTTACTGTAGATAGCACCAAATATCGCCAATTATTGAAGCTTATATGACTTGTTTTTTACAGTAAATAGCAATAGATGCCAGGCATGACATTCTATCTGCTGTAGATAGCACATAATATGGCCAATTATTGAATCTATTATAGTTATATGACTTGCTTTCTTCAGTAGATAGCAATAGATACCACGTATAACATGCTATCTACGGTAGATAGCACATAATATTGCAAGTTATTGAATCTTGCTTGTTTTTTACAGTAGATAGCAATAGATGCCACACATGACATGCTATCTACTGTTGATAGCACAAAATATCGCCAAGTGAACTTTATATGACTTCTTTCTACAGTAGATTGCAATAGATACCATATATGACATGCTATCTACGGTACCTATAGATAACACATAATATTACCAATTATCGAGTCTTATGTGATTTACTTTCTACAGTAGATATCAATAGATGCCACGCATGACATGCTATCTACATTAGATAGCACAAAACATCGCCAAGTGAACTTTATATGACTTGCTTTCCACAGTTGATAGCAATAGATACCACATATGACATTCTATCTACGGTAGATAACAGTATAACACATAATATTACCAATTATTGAATCTTATATGACTTGCTTTCTACAGTAGATAGCAATAGATGCCACGTATGATATGCTATCTACTGTAGATAGCACAAAACATCGCCAAGTGAACTTTATATGACTTGCTTTCTACAGTTGATAGCAATAGATACCACATATGACATTCTATCTACGGTAGATAACAGTATAACACATAATATTACCAATTATTGAATCTTATATGACTTGCTTTCTACAGTAGATAGCAATAGATGCCACGTATGACATGCTATCTACTGTAGATAGCACAAAATATCGCCAAGTGAACTATATATGACTTGTTTTCTACAGTACGGTATAATAATAGCAATAGATACCACATATGACATGCTATCTAGATGAAATATCACAAATTATTGAACCTCGTATGATTTTCAAGAGATAGAGAAAGATACAAACATATGACATGTTATCTACTGTAGATTAGATAGCACTAACATTCACATAATATTGAGACTCGTATGATTTGCTTTTTACAGTAGATAGCATTAGATGCCATTAGATCTACTATAGATAGCACTAAAATGCTCACAAATTATTAAGATGTATGTAGTAATCTACTGATAGTACAAAATATCACACATTGAACCTCAAAAGACTGACTTTCTACAGTAGATACTATAGCAATAAATACCATTTTCTATTTTGACATGCTATCTACGGTAGTTTGAACCTGAAATATGACTTGCTTTCAAAAAGGGATGGATACCACGTATGACTTACTATCCACTGTATAGTGGTCATCTTTGATCAAATTTGTAACTTCGCAAATAATAAGTCTTCAGGTATTGATAACTTCAGTATTAAAGTCTTGAAGATAGCTGCACCAGTAATTTGTCACCCCCTTGCATATATTTGTAACCTTTCCATGTTCACATCTACCTTTCCCAGTGAATGGAAGAAAGCAAAGGTTACACCTATATTCAAGGGTGGTGATAAAAGTGATGTCAGCAACTTTAGGCCCATTTCAGTTCTTTCCTGTATTTCAAAGATTTTGGAACGTGCTGTGCATGATCAATTGTATAATTATCTCACATGTAACAATATTTTGAATCCATGTCAATCAGGTTTTAGGAAAAATCACAGTACTAACACTGCTCTTTTAGATGTAACAGATGAAATTCTTAATAACATTAACAATGGTAAAGTTACTGGTTCGATTTTCTTAGATTTAAAGAAGGCATTTGATACGGTGAACCATGATCTTCTTATTTCTAAACTTAAATCATATGGTATTAAAGGTAATGCAATTAATTGGTTTCATTCTTATCTTAGCGGTAGATCTCAGGCAGTAAATATAAACTCTACCCTTTCAGACTTTAAGGAAATTGGTATCGGTGTCCCTCAAGGGTCAATCTTGGGGCCGTTATTATTTATTGTATTTGTTAATTCTCTGCCTGAGTCTGTAAATTCTAATTGTAAGTGTGTGATGTATGCAGATGATACATCTCTTTTACTTAGTTCATCTGATCCCAATATTCTGCAAAATGAACTTAGTGCTAACCTGAATAACATTGCTGATTGGTTCCAGGCTAACAATTTAACACTTAACATAAAGAAAACTAAGCTAATGTTGTTTGGAACCAGGCAAGCTCTTTGTAAGTTTAATAATGTTTCACTAGTCTATGGCAAAGACACAATTGAAAGAGTTAACATGTATAAATATTTAGGAGTTACTCTTGATTCACATCTGTCATGGAATGATCATGTTAATTATTTATCTTCTAACTTATCTAAGCGCATAGGAGTTATTCGTAGAGTTAAGCAATACCTTCCATGGAAAACTGTTAAAATGCTTTCGCAAGCCCTTGTCTTTCCTCATTTTGACTACTGTAGTTCTGTTTGGTCCAATTTCAGTGCCTATCATAATAATGAGCTCCAAATTTTGCATAATAGGCTCGCTCGTATTTTGCTCTCTGCAGACATCAGAACTCCAGTAGACAATATGATGAAAGACTTGGACTGGGTTAAACTGAGCTGTAAATGGGAGCATCAGTTACTTATTTTAACTTTCAAATGTCTCACACACGTTGCTCCTGATTATCTTTCTTCAAATTTTATTTTCACTCATTCTACCCATTCTAAATGCACTAGGGGTCAATCTCAAAACAGTTTGGTTGTTCCAATATGGAAGACTTCTTCTGGAAAGAAAACTTTCCTTTATAGATCGTCAGTTGCGTGGAACAAACTTCCTTCCAACCTTCGTATCAATTTTAATTCTATGAGCTTGGATGAATTTAAAAATGCTATTGGTCTATAAGTTTTTGTATAATTATATTTGAACTCATCATTATTGCATTCTGTTTTGTATCATGTTTGGTTCCTTCATTTTGTATAATTATATCTACTATTGTTTTCACTTTATCAAGTATACATGTATATATCAGGTCTTCCAGGGAGACCAGTACCTTTGTATTGATGGAATTTCCTGAATAAATAACGAATAAATAAATAATATAGAGCAACATATACCACGTACGTATTCATTTCATTTCACCACATATGCCATGCTATCTACCGTAGATAGCAGAAAATATTGCCAATTTATATTTAACCTTGTGTGTGCTGTGTGACTTGCTTTCTACCGTAGATAGCAAAAGAGATACCACTTGTGACTTGCTATCTACTGTAGATAGCAACATATTATACCTGTAGATTTCACAATTGAGCCTCATATTAAATTACTCGTTATTACGAAATGTAGTATTCTTCTCTGGAGTTACGAGTGGAGAGTGTGACTAGTGTACTGCGTTCAACTGTGATAGCGCCATCATGACCAAAAGTGTAAAAAGTTACTAAACCACAGATGCGATGCCTGACAAGTTTTAATTGATCAGAGATATATTTAAATGTATAATTACCCGAACCCATGTCACATTGAAGGGGTACGTTTTATACAACTAATCGGATTAAATATTTAATAACATTGATTGAGATATGTAGCTTTCATGTATTGGTCTTGGTCATACTCACAAAATTACATTTACAATTAGAATTGATATTAAGATTACTTATTACAATCCAACTGCATCGTCATCAATGTTATCTATTATAACATGCTATATCTATGGTAGGTAGCACTAAAATTTCACAAATTATTGAGACTCTTAACTTGCTTTCTAAAGTTAATAACAATATATTTGTCATGTCATCAAATGTAAAAAGCACGAAATGTTTCAAATTATTGACACTCGTGACTTTCTTACTACAATAGAAAGCAGTGAATACAACATAATTATGACATGCTACTATATAGCACTAATTTGACTAAAATGTCACATTATTGAGACTTGTGACTTGCTTTCTATAGTAGATAACAATAGATGCCACGTATATGCTGTAGATAGCACTAAAATCTAAAAAATATTACAAATTCGTAGGAGCCATGCTCAAATGCATACCGGTACGCAAACCGATGTCACATCCACTATATCATAGGAGAAATCTTTTAAAACCACAGTGCAAAGTTTAAGAACTAACTTGGGTTAAGGGCTCCGTCTTCTCTCATGCAACATATTGGATTAGAATATGCCCAATTTAACCGAATTGATTGAGATATGTCCCTTGTATTTTATTGGTCTTGGTCAATAAACTGAGTGATATAGAATTGAGTTAAGTTTCCTTCATCGATGTATGGAAGACTACCGTATTATTATTGAGCCGTAAGATAATTGAGGTAGATATAACACGAAATTATCTCAAATTATTGACACTCGTGACTTGCCTTCTGCAGTAGCCAATGCCATGTGTGACATGCTATCTACAGTAGATAGCACGAAATAGCGCCAATTGTTGTACCTTATACATGTATTATGACTTGCTTTCTACAGTAGATAGCAATACCGCAAATGATATGCAATGATGCAATCTACTGTAGACAGCACTAAAATTTGAATTATTCAGACTCGTGACTTGCTTTCTAGCAATAGATATAGAACGGAGTGCTATCTAATACGGTAGATAGCACGAAATATCACTAAATTATCGATATGCTATCTAGAAAAGATAGCACAAGATATCATATTATACATTGAATCCCATGACTTGCTCAATAGATCACCATGAACGTTGCAAATTTGTTGGCTTTCTGAGACGTGTTACTTTAAGTTTTATAAAATCATTTCAATCTTACCACAAATGTTTTAATAGCTCTAGATCTGTACGAGCAGATGCTGAGATGTGCACAGTATTCAAATGTCATAGCGCCACCATGGCAAAAAGGGTATAAATTGCTAAACCAAAGATAGCTAAGTTACTCCTCGATATTTGAGATACTCCAAAATCAAAATTTTGTAAGTGCTCTGAAATGTAAGAAAACTAGAAGTGCTCTTTCGCTGTCTTGAAGAGATACTTCGTAATATAGCATCGCGATCGTTTTTAGGGGGCATGGTTCAATAGATAACACACGAAAAAACTTATTTTCACAATTGAAATAACTGCAATGATGTACCACTCCTGACTCCTTTACCATTTGAAAATGCTAAAATGTTTAAAATTGTTAAATATCACCAGCAAACATTCCTGAATTGGATATCCAAAAGTTGATATTTTTAGTTTAAAAAGAGCTGCAAATGATGTCAATGCACTTTTGGTGGTTTGAAACTTGGTGGTATTGTTGCTTTGAATGGACAAGAAATATTTATGTCAACTTTGGCATAAGAAAAGTTGTACAAGTTTGTTTGCTCTTTATGTATTTGGGATATTCCTTACAATAATATGATAGATATGTCAGTTCAAAATGGTGAAGAGACTTTGAGACACCCTGTGTGTAGTGAGTGTCGGTGGTTTGTTAGTTAGTTTGTGTATGATTTATTTGTTTAGCCGGTCGGTTCGTGCGGACACACTCATGGGTCCTGGTGCTAATGAACTCAGACTCGAAAAAAAAAAAAAAGGCTTAAGCTATAGGTTGAATGCATGCCTGGTCTAAAGCAATTACCGATAAAAGAACAAGGCCATGAATTCCCAACAAATGATGAGAACATCCTTACTGTCCGCATTTGGGTCAAACAAAACTGAGCAGACTTAAGTGTGGCAAACGCGAGTGCTGCGCCCTTAGCGTGGGCTGTAACTGTAGCCTAATATTCCTTATAATTTATTAGCAACAGTTATTTAGTTTTCAATCATCAGTAAAAACAAATTGTGCGGATGACAATTACGTTCCAAAAGTGACAACTTGAACTGCGTATATTATTATGAAGGGCAAGAGGTTGACTTATTGCATACACACAGTGTCATACAGAGGTGAAATGCAGGACATAAAATGATCGACAATTCGACATAGGCCTAGACTATAATGGTCAGGATTGGTATTTCCCATCTTGATATGACTAGACTCATAATCTTTTAAGTTGTTGTAAGATATTTTTCTTAACACCATCCTTATCGGGAAGGTATGTTAACTGGTCCTGATCACTTCATAGAGCAAATACGAGATGGTGGCCGAATCTTCCGTCAATACAAGAAATATCAATAGTGATATGTTTACAAAACTACATACCAAAGTGTTGCATGCCGATTTTGGCCTTTTGGCCGCCGCACTCGTCTATCAGTAGTTTGATGATCTTAATATTAGATCGGAAACGGAGGTATTTAAAGAACCCTAAAGATAACCGAAATATGTAATCTTACGCCAGAAGTATCACTACTATTTGCAAGGTAACTGTGACAAATTATTGTCCAAACAGAGGCATATGGTTACACTTTGAACCTCGATAAACATTATCGAACTTTTCCGATTGTGTCCTGATTGCTATATATAAAATGTGAAATTTAGAGACTTGTGGAAAAAATGTTACAAATTCTTAGGAGCCATGTTCAAATGCATATACCCATTATACGCAAACCCATGTCGCATCCACTATATCATGTATAATACTATAGAGAAACCACAGTGCAAAATTTAAAAACTAACTTGCGTTAAGGGCTAGGTCCTCTCTCACCCGTACCCGGCTCTCTCTCTCTCATGCAACATATTGGATTAAAATATGCCCGATTTAACCGAATTGATGTCCCTTTTATTTTATTGGTCTTGGTCAATAAACTGATATAGAATTGAGTTACGTTTTCTGCATTGTATCGATGTTATAAAAGACTATTATTGAGCAGTAAGATAATTGAGGAACTTTGCTCAACTTTGAGCATGTTGAGCGTTACTACTGGGTTACTGCGCGTGCGCCACCAATACCAATACCATCCAATGAGCATCGCCAGTTTCCCGATTGGTGTCATCGCTTAGTCAGTCACCGCTTTTCATCAATAACATTCAATACGGGTACGGAACCTTTACCATTGACTGTCAAACCAAAAGGCTTATTATTTATCCACTCGCTGCACAGATAATTCAGTCACGGTTAAATGCCAAGTTACTTACATGTGCGCAACAGCGGCAACCGTCACGGTATTGTCAATGTCCCGATCATGAGGATAAATCATAAATACAACAAGTATACCAAACTATGGTTATTTCAACACGAGGTCTTACTGCACGATGACAGTATTTGCCAAGGCATTTGATGCGATTGGAACTTATCTTGTCCTGATTTACAGTACTTCGCAACATTCGGCATTCAAGCAGTGATTTTAGTTACCCAAAAGTGAGCGTGTTTTATTAACTTCATATAGAGACATGATATCATCATTTGAAGATATATAGCTTTATTGGTTTGACTCTTCTCTTGATAGTGCGTATCACGAATTCAGCATCAAGATGTGGCTTTGTGGACGATTCAACCTGGATGGGACATCTTTGTATTCATTCTTTACAGTGATACAATGTATTGTTTTACTACTATCAACAACAGTAAAAGCAAGTTGCAATGACCATGTAAAGAAATACTGCAGCACAATGGTGTGCCAGCAATTATTTTTATCAAAGAAACTCGATATGCATAATTTGTGTAGGGATCTACTCAATGGGAACACGGAAGAGTGTGATGTCCAATGTGAGAATGCGATCATAGACTTCTTGAGTATTTATAATGGATCGGAAGGCTTGTTTACATGTAATTGTAGCGATACACAAATGTTTTACAGTCAGTATGAGTGCGAGTTAGATCGCAGACGTTTAGTAACATGCAAGCCTTTAGTTGCCTTATTAACTCCCGTCATACCCTGCATTGCACAAAGTCAAGATTGCGATGCAGATCCCGAGTGCAAATCTCGTCTGGATGCGTACTTACAGAGTTGTAACCCAGAACAGACAAATCCCGAAGTCGAACCTTGTAGCCAGGAATGCATGGGTACATTAGAGGCACTTCATGCAGAACCATTAGCGACGAATTTCTGGGAATGCAGTTGCGACGATGAGGCACCAAAGAAATGGTGTAGAACTTCACCGAAGACATACTATGAATTATGTCAGGGTCAGATGCCAGTGTCCACGTCCACGTCGTCGCAAGTGACCTATATACCATTGACCACTAAGACACCAACAACGCCTCCTGCAAGCAAAAATGAGCTTCAGAATCAGAGTTCCGCAAAAAATGACCCGGGCAATGCGGCACCAAGAATAAACAGGCAGACCATTTATCAAATTGCTTTTATTCTGTCACTTTTCAAACTGTTTTGCTATATATATTAATACCGCGACAATGATGTACATTGGAGAGAATTAAAGGAGGAATTGATTCACCCAGAAGTACTATACCCTTAATTAATAATACTGTACCATTAATTGATATGTTGCTTCGTGCATGACAATTATCGCAGATTTATCTATTTGCTAACATGCAGGTTCAAATAATATATTTTAACTTAAGGTATTTTTGTTTGTATGGAAGTTCATTAGATTGTCATTGCATCCAACATTTCATGATGCAGCTACTGCACAACACAATATATTTTGCATCGACCGTGCTCATCAAATGGCAGAACGCGCTATAGGTCAAAGTTGCATTTAGTCTATCAAATGCATAATAGTCGGACGGGTAGATATATAGATAGTTGGTGAGCTAAGTCACCATGCATTTAATTTACTTGAACATTTGCATCGTTTGAGCATGGCGCTCCATGATCTCTCGATATATACCTATAGCTATATATCCCAGGTCACGATAGGTAAAACGCTATCTACCCCTGATAGCACAGATAGCAAGCGTTCGTATAATGGCATCGACCTCTCTTATGTCACCGTAATATTTACCCCGCACTGGTGTAAATTTTTAATGGCACGAGCATCTGACTTCTGTAGTACCGTACTCATTTTTGTTAACAAAATCTGAGACAAAAAAGTTTCGAAACACAATATGCAGCTGTTGTGAAGACAGTTATTATATAATGCAAGTAGTACTCCAAAACATGCATCGATAGCGTTACCTTGGTTACCGCATACTTGCCGAAATACTATAAAATGTAACTTGTAATTTGTTCGGAGTAAAAAAAAAAAGATGGAGCAATCACAATATTACCAGTGTATCTTCTGTTTCGTTTTCTAAATCACCCCACCCCAAATATGTTTTTCATATTTGGAGCATTCAAGAAAATCTTAATGATCTACATAAATATACAAAATAAAAAACAATAAAAAAAAACACCCAATCAAAATTAATGCTCTATGCATTCAAAGTACGACCTCCTAAATTCCAAAATGCAAAAACAAACACAAAAAAGTATTCAAGATAAAGCCAAATCTTAAAAGTGTATATTAATAAGGGTTATTTTTAGTGTTAAATATTGTGCTTTTATATTAAAATATAAACAGCAGGACTGTATTAATAATATTAATAAAAGCAGGGCGATTTTTTACAGCGTGTGCACCCTTACTACATTTTATGTGAATTAATCAATGTGTTAGCTATGATGGAGTGTGGCTGTTTGTAATATTTAGCATCTTTAATCTGCAGGTCAGATATATCGATGTTGTTGTAATAATCTAAGATTAATTAACTTTTGTTGTAGGTACACTAATTGAAAAACATCAATTGATGAATTGCATGAGATTATATTGATTTATTCCATTTAAGATCCACATCCACTGTGGCAAATTTTACTTGGTCAACCCAGCTGCTGGAATAATTTGAACTGTTGAATTTGGTAGAATCTTTACCCAGTGGGGATGTGTTTTTCAAATGGAACAGCTCATTGCTTGAGCAGAGGGAGTGTAGACTAAGAGTATGAGTGAGATCAACTCTATCAACCCTCCCAAATAACAAAACACGGTGTAGATCTGCTTTGTTTGAAATTACTAACAAATGATATGCGTTTTACAGACTGATTAAAAAACGTCCAAGTATCCGCCGTTCTATCAACAAAAAGGCGTTTTGACAGTAAATAACAATTTTAAATCTTCGCAATTCAACGAGTGTGACATGGTAGAGAGAAGCATAAACCCAAATAACATAATGAATTAACAGTAAAAATTCCGATATTACATGTATTGTAAAAAGTACCAAAATATACCGGCTGTACTGTATGCATGTCATAATAATGGGTCTTGTTTAAAACAGGATTTCCAACTTAACAGTGTATGTATTCCGTCCTTTAAAAATTATAATCGTTCTACATTTAAATTAATTGATTATGACATACACCCCTTGATAAATTTGTGGCTATTTTTTGCATTTTTCTCAAAAAGACAATAATACACTGATAACCAAAGTTATGTATATTATAGGGGCAAGGAATCCAGTTACTATACACTGGAAGACGAGTGGTATGTTATTTATAAGAAAAGAGGTACCGCTAGAATGTACCTCATTTCTGAACCACTTGTCTTGAATGACTGAAATTTCAGTGAAGTAATTCCTTGTCCCTATAATATACATAACTTTTATTACCAGTGTGTACTTATTTTGTGAGAAAAATGCAACATTAGTCACAAAATTTATTAGGGATGTAGTACCACCTTAAGAGTGATCCATGATCTTGAATGAAAAGGGGTAAAAAAAATTAAATTGCTCTTCCGTGACCGTCGTTTGGCTTGTTTCAGGGAGATGGAAAATATCACATAAGAATAGGAGGCAACTCAGTAAATCTATTTATTTATTTTTAATTTATCTAATTTTATGACAATTGGAATAATTATTCTTATTGATCTCATGTTGATGCAATAAGAGACGACTTCCTATGCGACTTGTAAAAACTAATTTAAGGTGGTACTACACCCCTGATAAATTTGTGACCAATTTGGCATTTTCTCAAAAATAACTACACACTGGTAACAAAAGTTATGTATATTATAGGGGCAAGGAATCCAATTACTTCACTTAAATTTCAGTGAATCAAGACAAGTGGTTCATTATGTTTTGAAATGAGGTACACTCTATACGGTACCTCTTTTCTTATCATAAATAACATACCGCTTGTCTTGAAACAATGAAAAAACAGTGAAGTAAGTGGACTCCTAGCCCCTATAATATACATAACTTTTGTTACCAGTGTGTTATTATTTTTTGAAAAATGCAAAAATAGTCACAAATTTATCAAGGTGTAATAATACCCCTTAAAGTATAGCTTATAAAAGTCAAGGAAAGAAGAAATTTCACCGTTTTAAAATAAAAAAAATTAAATTTAAAGAAAGAGTAAATAGTTCTATATAGCTTTGCATTGACGTATGTACCTGTCGCTCAGTTAAGCTTCAGGTATAGAAGAACTATTATTAGCTAAAATTATTCCAACAAAGATCATTGATCTAAACGGGATATTCCGTTTATAATCCATACACCCCTATGGAAGATATGACCTTAGTTTTCCACACAGGGAGTGTACATTCTAAATGGGGTTACCTGAATGGGTGACTCTATTTGAAATATACATACACCCCTGTGTGGGATATTAAGGTCATGTCTTCCATAGGGGGGAGTGGATTATAACTGGAATGGCACATGATGTTGTCGACCTATTATGCCGGCGCGGCTGTTTTTGTCGCCAATGTTAAGGCATTTATGCAAACCATTATATTTATTTATATTATATGTTTCTAAATATATCGTTAGACTCCGTGTACATCCAGAAACAAATATATGTTTAACAAATAGGTAAATGCATAACGACAATTGCAAATTATATTTCTATTTGCTGATAGAATTCAGTACCGGATAAGCCTATGTAATCAACATTATGACAAGTGGCTTTTCATTCATAGCAAATTATTATATTCTATGTTGACATTTGCGACGTATTATAGGTCTGGAGTCCGGATCAATAAGTTAGCAAATAGCTTTGGCTATGGACCACAATCGTCTCATCCCAATGACATAGTTCAATAACCTCAATTAAACAACCATAGTGCAAAATTTGACCTCAAGTTGCAGGGTATGAGTTTTTGTACACAAATTTTCAAAGGTCATTCAATGAATGTACAAATGTATTGGGGTTAACGAACTGTGCTCTGATAGATGAGCATGTTGTGGATCCTAGTATTGGGCAGACGACACATTATAGAATGTATAAAACTTGCCCCTCAAAATACTATTGATAATTTCCAACGTGAACTAACAACTCAAATTGGTTGACATTTTTCAGGCACCAGTCATGACACACACGTGGCGTAACCTCAACCACAAAATTGATTTTACTGTATAAATATGAACATTGAAAATGTACAATTGTATAAAACTATACCGACATGTCTGACTTGAGTTGAAATATCTTAACGATGCACCCATGCAGGTTTTTATTTTAGGCCGTGTAAAATTAATTTGTTGGTTCTCGTCCCCTTCTGCCTCAATTTCAGATTGATTTCTATATGTTTTCAGATTTTTCAAAAGAAAAGACATTGGAATGCTTAGGAAAACTTCATACATATAAATAAGTTTGATTAAGCACAAGGATCACTTTCAAGTATTTTTGTGGTATTATGACTATATATTATCCCTCAGAATCTACCATTTGACAACAATAGAAAAAGCCGCCTCGTTTTCCTCGAGCACTCATTTTGGAAAAGGGCGAAAACTTATTAAGTTAGCTTAAGTTTTACATTGAAAAAAAGAATAAAAACACCCCCTCTCGTAGTTCGTAAATGTTTTTCGGACAAGAACCAACAGATTTATTTTATGTGGCCGTAACGATTGTTTCCACATTTTCTCTGCATGTTTTCAATATCAAGAGAGGTTGAAAATTACTTTATTTAATAAGAACAAGAGTAAGGTATGATCAGAGAAGATGTAATGACAAATACTATTTTTATGCTTAAATTTGTAAAGAGGAAATGTACGGTCACGTCTCCGTCACCTTGGTATGGTATGTACCTAAAATTCAATTGTCTTGTAAATAAAATATAAATGAATGAAATAAGTCTCCCGCCATTTTCACAGTTGTGCCGTCTGCTCACCGTCACTTTGAAAATTCTTTAGCCAAACCACCATGCAGCGGGTAGGCGAGCAAATGAAATAACCAATAATTTTCATGAATTTTCATAGAACTCCGGTCGGTTTGGTCAGTCGTAGTTATTTTTCTCCCTATTGGAATATTGGTGATGGTCGTCCACTCCTACACGTATGCAAAATCGATTTTGTTTAACACTGTACACTGACAGTCACCATTCCGTTTATTTGCTTAACACTTTTAGTTCATTTTAAACGCCCTGATGGTGGTATAGCTCTTTCCAAGAACTTTGAAATGATGAAGCGTTGTAAATGACAGGTTTACCTGGTAAATGAGATCGAAGTCCATGGCACCTCTTTAGTATTTTGAAAATGCATGGTATTTTTATTGTGTGTAAGGGACCATCATCACCATGTTTCCACTTTTTTAATGTTCATTTCAAATTGTAACACCATGCAGCAGCCCCAATGCTCTTGGGGCCGGGGGGGAGGGCCTAGAATATGTTATAAATTGTGTATTCCGAATTAGTGTCTGATAGCTTGTCCATTGCCGGGGTCCATTGTCGCCCTACTCTCATTTAACCATGTGCATGATCAGTGATGGAACATAAAGAGCATCATGATCTTCTATGCAGGGGCTCCACTATATTACCCTTCATGTGCAATTTTGTACCAGGTTTGAGCATTGTGGTATATAACCAATCCAGATCGATTCGAATTAAAAAGTTCCGTTTACAACCTCCTTCGATTGAGATAGTAGGAGTATGGCATGTTTTCGCTCGATAGTGTCGATGAACTACGTATAAAACGGCTTTTATGTTAAAAGTCATCTAACTAAACATGGCTTGAATTTCGAATATACACATAATGGGCTATTCCATTTAAAATCCACACTACCCCTGTAGAAGATTTTGGAAATATCTTCCACAGGGGGAGTATGAATTTCAAATGGAAGGAACACAGTGAGTATAGACAGTACCGTTTCAATCTCATACACCCTGTGAGAAAGTTCCAACCTGGATATTCCACAGAGTTGGTCAAAATGTGCTAATTCCATTTTAAATTCATACTCCCCGGTGGAAAATATTTCCAAAATCTTCCACAGATGGAGTGTGATCTTTAAATGGATTAGCCCATCGTTTTCACGACAAATTATTATATTCAAACAAAAGGAATGTGAAAAAGGTAAAAAATACCCTATAGTTAAACCTCCGAAACGTTTCTTTATTAACGTCTCTGGTGAGAGCGTTTGGAGGGCATTTTGTGTTGGACATGAGAGCACATCAGACATATCGAATTACATTCTGATATCAAATAATTTTGATTTTTTGAAATTCGCGATATAATACACATTTTATGGCAAAATGTGTATTATATTCCCTTCCTAAGCCAATGGTATATATGTAGTCGATCCCAAAGAAAAAAATTTCACTTAGGAGGTGTTGTTATTTCAACAGCCCGTATCACCATGCAGATGGGCACACGTGAAACAATCGTATTGAACTTGAGAACAAGCCATTAATTGGCTATTGTAGAGAATTATCATGATAATTACAATTATCAAAATATTATTGAAATAATTGCGATCAAAGCTGGCAAAATAAACAGGCCAAATAGATTTTGCATGCTTCGTTGGTTGTAATAATTACAAGGCATTTTGTTATTTCTAGCAGTCAAATGCACAATAAGTATTATTCATTACCAGTTGTTTTGTTATTTCTGACAGTCAAATGTACAATAAGTACTGTTTATCCAAAAATACTGAGCAAAAAAAGTTCAAAACATATATACACTTGCAACGAAGTAATATTTTGAGTGGACTTTCGGGTGGGCGTTTGGTTACATGGTCAGTTGTACTGGCTTTGGTCAGTTTCTATTATTATTTGTCATGTAAGACGCATCATCTTCTGGTTCAGCGGGGTTCAATAGCCTTTTTCTTATTGAAGTCTTGTCGGAGTTAATTAAATTACACGGATTGAGACAGAACTACGTATGTATACGTATATATGATGATGTGAAGATTTCAATTTGAGAAGCAAGGACCACAAGCAACCTTCAGAGTATGACTGTGATTACATAAAAACAGTCATCCAATAGCTATCCAATAGTATACGATTGTCCGATTTATTAAGTTGTTTTATACCTGGGAATAGAGATTTAAAAGTTACATATAGGCCTAGCTATGACTGCATTTCATATCAAAATGTACTTCAGCACTAGTTAAATTTATAAAATTATGCAAGTAATTGCTCTCATTAAACGGTTGCTTTGAAAGTGATAGCATATACCATGTATACATAATATTCTACGTGTTGTACAAAATAATTTACTTAAAAGGGGAACCGTTCCAACTTTAAAGGACTGTCATTTATGGTTAACCAGATTCTGGTAAAACGACATTGGTGTGACTGTTGAAATACACCATGGTTTTTTTCTTGACCTATGACATTTTTGAGCATTTTCATAGACCACACACCCTATCCCACACCACTCATAGACCTACATTTACACTCCTACACCACATCCCCCATGCAATCAAGCGAAACATAAGAAATCGACGTATTGTCTGTGAGTACGTTTCTATTTGTGCATGAAACAAGTCCCGTATTAGCGTGCGCTTTCCGGTGCCAGGATCTCAGCTCAAAAATATTTCAGCAATCAGATTCAAAGCATAAACGGTAGTTATACCAACAACCACATCCATTTGCTCCTTGAGTCGCATGCACGTACATCCTCAAAAACACACATCCCACCTTCACACACACACCCCACACAAAGTAAG
This sequence comes from Amphiura filiformis, assembly GCF_039555335.1. Lineage (NCBI taxonomy): Eukaryota > Metazoa > Echinodermata > Ophiuroidea > Amphilepidida > Amphiuridae > Amphiura > Amphiura filiformis. The sequence goes on from NW_027305502.1 coordinate 869,532, forward strand.
TTTTAGTTATGCTTAAAAAATAAGACTGCAATGATATTAATCATTCCACCGTATACATGCAGACTCATGATTGATGATGATTGATTATGCTTAATAATTGTGAGTCCCACACGACGGTCAAATTATTTTATGATGATAGAACAAAAGAGGGACGCACAGCCTTAGGGCTGATGAACTGACCTCATGGCCCATCGTCAGCTCATCCTATTGAAAAATCCATCAGAATTTCCTGTTAAAGGATTGAAATCATCATCAAGATAACTCTTTATTAAAGTTGAGAAAACCACTAAAATTACCATTTTGAAGAAGACAAAAAACATATAATTTGCGTTGACGCATCGCGTTATAATTGTAGATCTGATTATTGATGGGGTTTTCTACACGGGTAATAATGCGTGTAAATGGCCAACCCATATAAGTTTTACCTCTATTAGGCCAAAAAAAAAAAAAGTGTTTGTTTGCCCAGACCCGACCGACCCAAAAATTCAAAAAACATCATACACTTTTTTTTTTTTTTTTTTTACAATGATATAAAAATAAAGAAAATGATGTTTTTTCCCCATAAAAATGCCAAATGACACTTGAAAGTTAATATTCCTGCCAATCACAGCATTCATTTTTCCCATTTAGCCCTCCCCAACCATGCCAACAATATTTTACCATCAATCAACATCAATATAGAGAACCAAGCACGACAAGTAGGTATGGTCTGGGATTTTGTACTCCAGCCCGATTTTGTTACCAAAGAGGTTAAACTTTATATGGTAAGGTTGAAATACATTCATAGATCAAAGCAGCCAATCAGAAAAGCGGTTAGAAAAGTATGCGGAGTACATTGGTTGTATATAATGTGCAATCCGCGTACTACGCGCAGTGCTTTCGCACGCTTTTTGGGCGGGTTGATGCATTTTTATTTGGTCCTATTTTCCAACATTTTTAGTGATAGTTTTGTTATAAAAACATCAAAAATCACATTTTTTTTTTCTTCTTGTGTAGGAAATACTATTCAAATAGGTTAATGAACACGTTTTTAATACTTGTTGCTCAAGAAATTAGACTAAATAATGCACTTGCGCTACGCATCAACATCAGCGCGCATGCATTATTTTTGTCTAATTTCTCTCCCAACAAGTAATACACGTTCATTAACCTATAATTAAAGTTTGACACAAGTACAAAATGTAAGGCTGAATGTCGTATATTTTCTCTTACACCATACACTTGCTGCAACACATGTAACATCTAAAAAAAAAAAAAAAAAAAAAAAGGAAATCGACCTACCGACCCACTCCTTTCTACCCCATGTCTGGGCAAACAAACACTTTTTTTTTTTTTGGCCTTATAGTTATTATAGCTTGAAGTTCAACTGCGTTCATTAGTTTCAACGCAACGCTGATTTTGATTTCATACGTCTTAATTTCTTATAACTTGTATAGCCAAAAACTGACCACATTTGGCGGGTTTTTGAATGGACTTTCACACAATGAAATGTATTATATATGCATGGGGATATTAGACGCATTTCAAAATAATACTTCATATTCTCAGAATTAGGGTGATGGTTCCAAACACTCATGTTGCAGCAGAAGAACAATGGATATTTGATAAAACAAGACAAAAGAATCCGAGAAGTACCAGTTTTAGTGTTAACGAGTTCATGCTGCATGGTTGGTGAATTAAATCAAAACGGAACCACATCATTGAATAATCACTGATTCAAAATAAGTGCATGTTCTTCATCTGTTCTCCGTCCCGCGTTCTTCATCTGTTCTCCGTCCCGCCAAGTTTTGATGTTTTTGAAATACCTGCATTTTCCAAACGCACTATTAGATCAACTTGGAATGACTCAGACTTTCAAACAAAGTCTGCTCATTTCATGTGGATCCAGTTACTAAGTCAGGACCCCGAGTTACTAAGTCGGGGCCTCGAGTTTTTTGGTGTTTTTTTTCTTTCATGTCACTTCCATGGTTTGGAAGAGGCGGGCTTTTCAAAAACACCAACAACAAAAACGGATGAAGAACAATTTATTTTGAAATAGCCTGTATAGCAATTAGTATTTTTGGTTCAATATTATGCCTTTAAAATAATGAAACTGCGCCCAATATTCCGGAGATTTTATGGGACTGTGTTTCTTTGTTTTTGTTTTTGCTTTGTTTTCGTGTGAAACGAGTGTCTGTTTTGTCTGTACATGAAAGGGGCGGGATAGCTCTGATGGTGTAGAACTAGACTCGCAATCCAAAAGTCGCTAGTTCGAATCACGCTTCAGTCAGATATTTTCTTCCACTTCTTTTTTTGATGAACAGCCACAAACTTTAGTTGTGCTCCACTTTGTTCTAGTCCGTCAAGAGAGGACACACGAGTGTGTTAGCACGTGGGTTCTTTCTGACGGACTACTTTGTTCTGATATATAACTTTCGTTGATTGTTCAAAAGTCACATCGTTGTTGGGTAGGAAAACCCTTTTGTGTCATTGGCCCCTGAACATGTTTAAAGCAAAACCTCCTATTTAACCTTTTTGTAGTTTCCTTTTTTTATTAAAACATGTTCAAGGGCCACAAGTATATATCATGTTTTTCCTGCCCAAAAACGATATAGCTCCAGGTTTATACACGCATATCCTATATCCAAAAGAGATCAACCGAGTATCACTCCAACCAAACATGTTCCGAATGCATATACTTTTATGGTCTCTTTATTAGTTTCAGCTTTGATCAAATACCAAACTGAGCTTATAGTATTATACTGCTAACGTAGAAATCACGGGTTATAGAACTCGTGATGAAACACGGGTTTGGAGTTGTCTTTATGCTGTCACCCTTAATTTGTCTTGGCATTTTAAGAGCATCAAACACACAAGTTACCTAGTGATAGCTCGGTAGTAGTTTACATGTAGTCATATATTTTCTATCAGAGAAGAAAGGTCATCTCTAGTACACGGAGATATGAGTTTAATACATGACACCGTCAATGATCTGTACTACGCACTGGGTTGTACCGTCAATGAATCGGGGACGATCTTGGAACTAGAAAATTATGTTGTATTTATATTATGCTATATTATTCGATAAAATGTCTGCCTTCCCAGGTACAAAATAATACAGTTTTCGTTTTGTTTAGTATTACCAGATACTGCCTCTTACTTCCAGTGGCGGCGCCACGGGGGGCAAATTCCCCCAGTCAGAACTCTTGGCCCCTGTTGCCCCGCCCCGTAAAAATCCAAAATTCCGAAAATTTCACCTTTTTGCAGTAATTTTGTGCAAAATTTGTTGATTTTGCCCTCCCCCCCTGAAATTCACTTTTCCCCCTCAATATCCCCCGGTAAAAAATTCCTGGCGCCGCCACTGCTTATTTCGGGGAAGACTGATCTTATAACAGTTTTAAAACATCTGCCTATCATACAAAAACGAATTCTCTGTTATTATAATCACTTGGAGATATTTCATTTTGGACTTTGCGAGCCGAGGTTTTTTTTTACCCTGCTCTTTGGTGTTTTTTAATCTGTTTCTTTCTCTTCACATTGCATGCTATAAGCTTTTAACAAACAAACCAAACAAACAAGCAAGCAAACAAACAAACAAACAAACAAGCAATTGCAAAAAAAAAAAAAAAAAAGCAATCTCTTTTGATATGTCTGATTATACTGTGTTTTTATTTTGGATGTTTGGGGAGAAGACCTCATGCACTACAAACCATTTGAACGACTAAAACCAATATAGCAAAACATCTAATTATATCAATTAATGAACACGATAAAAATTGATTTCGGACTTTTGTCGCATTTTGGAATGATAAAATATAATGTCAAATTACAGTGGTCGCCTATGAGATAAACCTATGGTTTAAATCGTGATAGTCCTACTTGACAGTTTGAAGGTTGTCCCTATATTGCACACAACATACACCATCCCCGCATGCATGCTATCTTCAGTAGACAGCAATAAAATCAATGTGGCTTCCCAACATTTCATTAGGTCTCTATTTTTCTTACATTTCACAACATTGTTATGAAAAAGTAGCACATATCCCAACATTATCACATTCACATGCATATAGGAAATGATGTGATTTCAAGTTTAAGTTCCGTAGGTGTAGGGGTCTTAAGTTAGATACCTCAAATAATGAAACACTAAATCGAAAAGCCTTGCAGATGACAAGTTTCTATTTATTTTTTCAAAATTCTAAAATTTCAGAATTGTCCATTTTCATGACCATATTTAGCATCAGCATGAAATATGCACTAAAATGAATACAAACAGTGTTTCTTGAAATAGCTCTTGATATTTTGAGAAATATCTAAAAACTTGGATTTTTTTACATTCTATATACATTCGCATTCTATAGATTCGAAATCTACATTCGCCAAAAGGGGGCCAAAGCAATCAACCGCGACGAAGGTATCGTTTCTCTCGATCCACTGCTCAAAACAAAAACATCATCACTTCCTGAAAATGCCAACAAGCCGTTTCGCGGGAGATGCAGTGGACCAAGTCAATTGTGATCAGGCCATCAGCCCTGGTGGCGAAAGCTATTCGTGAGTACTCATTTCATGGATTTGTCAAGCAAAAATGTTTGAATTATTTATCTACAATCATTAAAATTCATCTATTTGTTGGACTTTTTATGTTGAAGCCCATGGCCAGCATACAGGGTATTACAGATCATCCTTGCCTGCACATATTGCACACAACATAGGCCTACATAATTCCCGCATGCTATCTTCAGTAGATAGCAATAAAATCAACGGGGTCTGACAACAAGATTAAGTGTTTCATTATTATTTGTTTTGTTAGTTGGTGTCGCGTTCTATGAATCCTTCCTTTACTGAACGTTCTGATTTGAGTAAAATGAACTTTGTCTTACTTTAAATAAAAAATAAAAATCGCAAAACAAACTATATTATACGTATTAGAACTCATCACCGCACTGACATTTTCAAGTACAAAGTCTAACTTCACGGTGTTGTAAATTGTTCCAATTAAGCCAACTGAAGCGTCGTGCTCTCTTATTTACCTCCGTATACTGCCCATAGCCCAAACGTACCACGAACTTTAGCCAAGCAACTATACCTCTCAACAGTGTAATTTACCAAATGCCTTAGAGCCCTACTTAACCCGGACAAGACGTGATGATGACACACACCGTATTATATAGTCTGATGCAGATAAAGCTCTGCCTAGCCCGGTAGATCTGATGCTTGAACATGTTTAAATGCTAAGCGTTTGATGATCAACGTGTCCTGGATGTTTTCTATATACGTGTTATCATGTACAGCCCCTACTTATATAAAGAGAATGACTTTTCAAACCAAGCACAATCATGACAAAATGCTTTATATAGGACACCATACAATCTAACTTGACATTAGCCTTGAAGTTTATTTTACAGCTATATGTTCGCGGAACGATAGGGAAATGCAAGTGATCAAATAATTTGTCGAAAATGAAGAGAACTCTTTCCTAACTATTTTAAAAGTCACCTTGCTTAAAATTGACGCTATATCTTATATTAACCATTAAAACGTATGTGGATAAGTTCAGTTATTAAAATAGTCTTAATTAAATGAAAATAATGATTCCCTCAAAAATTATTACGCATCTTTTTATAACTCTGTACTTTTACGGTATGCAACAGCATCATTGTTTTAGGTAAATGCCCCGTCATGAACTTTATTACATTGTTCAATAAACATGATGATAAAAATTTTGGAAGATTGACTTGTAGCCATCAGCCCTATGGCTTGTATACAATATCACTATACCATTGACGTAAGTATATGGTAAGGCAGAAAAATAGCTTTTAATTGGTCTGTTAAATGCCAGCCGTTATTTGATGCCAGAAGCAATACTCGCTATATCATCGGCCATGACATCTATAGGCCTTAAGTTAGCTTTCCTCCTTACTTATAATTCCGATGATGGCTGCTTCAAGGACTAAATAATTGCGGGGAAAGTGGGGCTTTTACATGCGGCTTGGAAGAGTTTGGGTATATATCAACACAAGATAAGATGATTCTTTAAAACTGTCCCATGAAATTCTTAGAGAGCTGAAGGGATGTAGCTAAATTTTATACACATTTTTTTAATGGGATGACGTTTTGGTTAATTGAAACACGCACATATTTCATATTGTAAGCTATTTTAAGGCTAATTTAGGCATTTATAGAACTAGTTCTAGGCATTTACAGCAGTTATCTTTATTATGTAAACGCTGACGGGTTCGCGCCGAGATAACTATTAACCTCCCGCTTGAAGCTCTGCAAATTCTGATCTGAAGCCATGTGTGCTGGCAGTGCATTCCACATGCCTGAAGAGTTGTGGAGAAATGATCTTCTGTGGGAGACCAAATTGGATCTTGGAATTTTAGGTATGGGAAAAATAATGAATCAGATCATCATAAGTGTTGCATCATCTGCAGATACCGCTAGGCAATTTCTATCTAAAAGTTCTTAGGAGCATTTTTATAGTAAAAAGGTCTCGTGAACTTATGGAAAAAGTGCTTCGTCATTTGTTTAAAACAATATGTTAGACTACATCTCAACTATCATAATATTAATGTAGAAATGGGTGAAAGGCCCGCAACCGGCTTTCTTCTCAGAATCAATCTTTTAAAAAGCTGTAAGCAAATAAAAGTTTAATAACACATGGAAAGATACATACAATTAACTGCAAATATTTTGATACAGTAGTGGTCTTTAACTTAGTGTCAGTAAAAGTACTGTACGTAAATTATAATTTCTTTGCACTTTCAAAAATTCACACGCGTACGATTGTTGAAGATTCACCAGTTTTGAGTATTGTGGTGACCCATCGAAACACCGAGTTACGTCGACATAATTATTATTAGGTGATAACATAAATGTTACTATATGAGTTTTGATTGACTTCGTTCATACAAACATAATTTTATAGAGTCTGTTTGACTGACAGAAAATGTTATAGAACTCAATGTCAAATCACGTGCACTTTCTTGAATGTTTGCATCAAGTTCTTTCCTCAAAGCAACAAAATTCCTACTGTGCAGTAGCCTATTTCTGTGAGGAATTTGCATGCTCATTACCTTTAACCCCTATGTGCTTAGTCGGTTATACCAAATAGAATACTTTATGCGTGCCTAAATCTTGAGACTATCTCCAAACATTGTTATTGGTGCAAAAATACACGGTGTTTTGAATACATCTCGACAGTGTTACACCATGCACATTTTCATGCCAATACTGTCAAGAAATTGGCCATCGTGTGAACACGGTTCAGGAATGCAAATAAAGTTTTGGCATTTGTATGCAAATTATATGACGTATGTTGTTGTTTACTCGAATCACACCTGTCATACTCTGAAGATGAAACAAACTTCTATTTGGATTAACCCTCTCCACACGGGTGTCAACTGCAGACGATAAGTTTCAAATTTTCTTTAAAAATTCAAAAATTGTACATTTTCATGACCATATTTGGAATCAGCATGAAAAATGCGTTTAAATGAGTACAAACAAGCATAGTATTGGTTCAGTGGTTCTTGAGATAGCTTTTGATATTGTGAAAAAAATGTTTTGAAACTTTGGCTTTTTATGTTGAAGCCTATGGCCAGCACGCGAAGGTGTTAATAAATCAATGACGACACGAATTACATGCAGAAAGTCTATAACATGATAAAGTCAAAGTGTCTCGTGATTCAATATTTTCCTTTCTCAATTCTCAACAACAGTGATTTGTTATGGAATTTTCTAACACCAGTAAACTATCATTCTTGTTTTATTATTAGTTTTATAATAACACCATGCTCTGCAGTCAACTTGCCCCTTAACCCCCTGAGCACTACCTGCCAACATTGCCTCTGATTGGTCAATTACATGATATCTTCACTTTAATCACCAATCAAAATGGAGCTTTGCAAATAATTCACCCCAATTTTTTGCGTGGTGAAACTATTCTAACAATGTTGCTGGTTGGTTCAATTGATAATGAAAACTTCTTTTTGGCCAATCGGCAGGTAGTTCTCACGGTGTTAAAGTCAAGAAAGACCAACGACGATACATTTTTATTTTAGTGCTATCTTCAGTAGAAAGCACCAATGCATATTGTGTCTCTTTTCGGTAAAAAGGACCCCGTAATCATAGCAATGCATTAGAGAATTACATGATATTACCTGTGTTTCGTCTACAGCATAATAATACGATTTTGATGTCGACAGCGGAAATTTATAAATGATAGATTTGCTGTTTTGTAACCGAATCTATTTTTTTAAAACATATAACAAGCAAGCAAGCGACAATTCAAACACATATCGCAAGACACATAAACATGGTAAAGAAGGGACAATATTTGGCTACCAACGGTAGAACGTTTGAAGACTTTATTTAACTATCTTCAGTAGAAAGCTGTTAGAGACATTGTACACTTTATAATTATAGCATTAGGCCTACCATGTATACCAACCGTAGAAAAGCTACGATACTTTTTGAGACAGATAAGATAACTCCGGAGATTTAGAAAGATCACATCTTTCATCTGTGACAGAAAGCTAATCTTTAAATCTAATTCTTTCATCATAGCAAATTTACTGTCTTCTATAAAAATTATTATGGTAGATACCGTATTGCAAATACAAGTGCATCATTCCTATAGCTGTGGCACTATAATATGCGAGTAAATAATATACTGGCTTATGTCTATATTTCAGTAACTTAAACAAAATAGATCTTTAAAGCTTCTGAACAGTTCAGATCAACAACCCAAGTTTGAAGTTGTTACAAAGAATGACATTGGATATTGTGATGACACGAGTATTCTGTCTGGTATGGGGAGTAATGATAGGACTTGGCGCTACCTATTACTTAACATGCCATCAATAGTGTTCATGATGATGATCGCTGTCCATTGGAATAATCCTCGATGCTCAGGAAAAAGTCAGGGGTGTGATTCAAAACTTATGAAATATCATGAAAGTAGTAGAAAATAATGAAAAACAGCGTGAAATTGGGCTCAAATGGGGGGGGGGGGCACTTCAATCTGAAATGGATATAGGTGTAGGGCTGGCACTTTCTTTATTATTTTAATTTTTTAAGTATAGAAGGAAAACGATGTGGATGTTGAACACCAAAATTATTTCGGGGTTCACACTATTACTATAGCATTTACTACAACACGTGTATAAGCCTAATCCATGCAATTGCAATACCATGAACATAGCAGATATTGAGACATTCCATAGAACTCTATAGTCCATCGCCATCTGGCCACATATGGAATAACTTGTCTTACAGTTTAGATATGGATTCTGTTCCATTAAAATAGTTCTATACGAGGCCTCATGTTTATATATACCGTGTCTATAGTTGTAACGTCCACAACAAACATACACATGCATATTCTTAACGTTATAAACGTGTTATAAACATATTGTGGTTTTATTCAAAACGTACAAAAATAAAATAACATTTAAATGTTGGGTTATGCAAAGGTCATGAAAACATTTTTTAAACGTTTTATATGAAAAAAACCCCACTACAACAACATTTTCAAAGTCAAATAAGGTCATCATGCATGGTCATGTCTTCCATAGGGTGGTGTATGGATTTCAACTGGAACACTTTTGTGAAATCCAAAGATTTTTGAACCATTTAATAAGTAACTTGTCCCTTGCAGGCTTTGAAACACTCGATGTCTATAACGCCAGGTCTTTGCTTTTATTCGTCAACATTTAGTCAAGTTGCTGTCCATCTATGTCGTCTCATGAGATTTACATTGCTGACCATGCTGACATCGAAGGGCATTGAAGGGCATCTGTACAGACCATCCTCTCCAAGTGATACTGCAACCATTGACATGAGGCCAAACCATTCATCTATCTCAGGACAAACGTTGGACAAACAACGTATCCAATTTTAAAATTAAGACAACTTTTACGACACGCTCCCAAACATCACTGATGTTGAGAGTGGCTTTTATGTGCCCACGGGTTGATGGGATGACAAGATCTAAACAAGTGCCGTTTTAAGGTCGATGACCAAGAAGACGTTTAAACAATCAAAGTCAAGAAATGTGAAACTTTCACTTGATGCATAATTTCCGTTCTTTATTTATTCTACTACCTTTTCCTCCTCCTTCTCCTTTTCCTCCTCATCCTCTTCCCTTTGCTCTTCTTTTTCGTCGTCGTGGTCATCGTTAACGTTATGAACATCATGATCAAGATCATCATCATCTTCATCATCATTATTATCGTCATCATCGTCGCCACTATCAACCACCACCACCACCACCACCACCACCACCACCACCACCACCACAACCACCACCACCACCACTACCACTACAACCACCACTGCACTACCACCACTACCGCCGCCACCATCCTCATCACCACCATCAACCACTTTTTCGTCGTGGTCATCGTTATGAATATCGTTATCAAGATCATCATCATTCTCATCATCATCATCATCATCATCATCATCATCATCATCATCATCATCATCATCATCATCGTCATCGTCGCCACCACTATATCCACCACCGCCATCACCCACACCCGCACCACCACCACCACCACCACTTGGCACCACCACCACCAACACAACCACCACCACTGCACTACCACCATTGCCACCACTACCACCACTACCACCATCATCATCATCACCACCATCAACCACTTTTTCGTCGTCGTGGTCACCGTTATGAGCATCATTATCAAGATCATCATCATCTTCATCATCATCATCGTTGCCACCACTATATTTACCACCGCCATCACCCGTTCCACTACCATCACCACCACCACTATACCACTACCACCATCATCATCACCACCACCAACAGCAATAACAACAACAACACAGCAACAACTACAGCAACAACGTCAAAAACGACGACAGCAAAGCAACAATTGGCATAATAGTTTTACTCTAGATATAGGATATAGGCCCAGCTTGAGTTGACATGACATTCATGACAAATCACAGCTGAGTAAATGGTTTGGAACTCAAGTCTTCCGGCAATAAGTTTTAAAGTATCATGTAAAGCCTTAATATGATCTTTTGAGGAGATCTCAGGCTCTTCTACATGTGTCTTTTCATGTCGCTTTTGGCGAAAAGAGAGTATGTGACAGCGTGTTCAAAATAGATCTTTGAGTTCATAACTTTTGTAAATTGTGTGCAGCTTTTGTTTTATAAGAAAAATCATGTAGTCCAATTATTCAATCGTTTAAGCATTGTTTATAGAACAATTTTCAAATACATTCTTAACAGAAATTATTCCTGGATTCAACATTATTCAACAATTCAAATCAAGTCAGTCTATACAGCTTTAGACATGGTAGGTGCAATATCAGAACAAAAGCACAGGCGAAATCTTGAATAAATCGGGACGTCTTCAGACTTCTATTCCGCCATAATCACATGAGTTAACTTCAAGAGTACATGGTAATGGTATGAGGACATCTAAATCATGATGACAATGACTCTAATTTCGAATTCTAAGCTTCATCACGTATTTCATCTAAGAAGCGTATTAAAGATCTTTTGTGAGATATGCAACAAGTTAAACGAAGTACAAAGAATCACTCTTTATTCAGTCAATCAAAACAGATTTTTTTTTCAAAAAGCTATATATTGGAACTTGCACCTGCACGTGGAATTGAATTGGTGTAAATATAAATAATCATTATTGCCCATCAGTAAAAAATTATATCATAAATATAGAAGAATTCATCATGAGAATCTAACCCAATTTTCTTCGCCTATTTCTTCCATTCAATAACAAAACAAAGCATACGCGTGGGTCGCAATGGCTCTATGGGCGGCCATGAGGGCCAAAAGGGTCTCAAAATCACACACGGGTCTCAAAAGTACAATAAGGTCTCAAAAACACACAAAGGTCTCAGAAATAAACACACAATAAGGTCTCAAACGTATAATAAGGTCTCAAAAACACATAAAGGTCTCAGAAATAAACACACAATAAGGTCTCAAAAGTATAATAAGGTCTCAAAAACAGAAAGGTCTCAGAAACAAACACACAACAAGGTCTCAATAGTACAATAAGGTCTCAAAAATAGAAAAGGTCTCAAATACAGAGAAAGGTCTCAAAAACAGAGAAAGGTCTCAAAAACAGAAAAGGGTTTCAAACACAGAGAAAGGTCTCAAAAACAGAGAAAGGTCTCAAATACAGAGAAATGTCTCAAAAACAGAGAAAGGTCTCAAAAACAGGGAAAGGTCTCAAAAACAGAGAAAGGTCTCAAAAACAGAGAAAGATCTCAAAAACAGAAAAAGGTCTCAAAAACAGAGAAAGGTCTCAAATACAGAGAAAGGTCTCAAAAACAGAGAAAGGTCTCATAATCAAAGAAAGGTCACAAAAACAGAGACAGGTCTCAAAAACAGAGAAAGGTCTCTAAAACAGAAAAGGTCTCAAAAACAGAAAGGTCTCAAAAACAGAGAAAGGTCTCAAATACAGAGAAAGGTCTCAAAAACACGTTAAGGTCTCAAAAACACGTTATGGTCTCAAAAACACGTTATGGTCTCAAAAACACGTTATGGTCTCAAAAACACGCTATGGTCTCAAAAACACGTTATGGTCTCAAAAACACATTATGGTCTCAAAACACGTTATGGTCTCAAAAACACATTATGGTCTCAAAAACACGTTATGGTCTCAAAAACACGTTATGGTCTCAAAAACACGTTATGGTCTCAAAAACACGTTATGGTTTCAAAAACGGAGACATATACCTCAGAGACATAGACTGCACATAACGGTCGGTTGACTTTGTAATACCTGATTTGAGACCTAGACGTGTTTTGAGACATGAACGTGTTTTGACACCCTTTTTGGCACACACGGCCGCCCATAGTATTCCTCGGCGTTGACCCTTTTGACCCCGGCGGCCGCGCCGTGAGTGCCAAAAGGGTCTCAAAAGTACGTCTTGGTCTCAAAACCACATCTTGGTCTCAAAAACACGTCTAGGTCTCAAATCAGGTATTACAACCGACCGTATGCAGTACCGCATACAGTACTGCAACATCCGCTTGCAGTCCCGCATGGGGAACTGCAATATTTTTGGTGTATTTCCGTATGGGGAACTGCAATATATTTGGTGTATTTCCGCATGGGGAAATGCAATTTTTGGTACATTTCCGAATTGGATGTATTAATCAAAAGTTTAAGTCAAATGGCTACGTGCTTTGACATGCAGTTAAAAGGGCATTTCGTGATCCACAGCCTCACCCCCACTTTTTCAACAACAAAAAAGTTGAGATTTTTATACCATTGGGAAATTTTGGCTACATAATGTTTATGTACTAAATATTTCTTGCAGATTAATTCATTTAGCAAAAAATTTGAATTTTGTTCTGGTACCGGTACACCAGATCGAAATTACAACAGTGGCCTATGGAATAATACACATAATCATGCGTAACTCGCAAACGCAAAATCGGATTGAAATTTTGTGAATAAGCTTTTTTCGTGGATATCTACTGAAAAATGTCATAAAAAAGGATGCTAGGATCACATGCTAAATTAAGTTACTAAGCTCGTCGCAATATAGGCCCTATCATACTTATTGGGTTAGATGGTTTGTTAAAATATCTACACCACATTTCGCCATACTGCATTTTAGAAACGCTTGCTGTTAGAATAAGAAAAATTTTAATTGTAATTATTGCACATTCTAGGGAAGCGTGGTTACCTTTTTAAAATAACCGAGTGAAATATTTTTCCTGTCAAAACTGAAACATCCTCTGTATAAAAGAAAATATGAATATTAACTGCACATCATATATAACGATTCGTGATACCCAATTGTGGCACATTTGATGTCGTTTATGAGGCAGAAAATTTTATTTCAATTTTATATACGCCAAAATACTTTTTAATTGAGCGAGAATGGCGATAGAAAAAACGCTGAAAATTCCATGTATAAATTACATTAGACCCAACCAATGATAACTGTTTCGTTTTTATGGTAATCTAATTTTTATTTCCTGAAATAAAATTATGGGTCTAATGTGGATTAATTGTGTAATTGATGAAAACATCGACGTGTATAAAAGAAGCTACAAGAAAAATGGTAGGCCACGCCACATTGATAATCTATGCTTTTAGTATACGGCGAGTTCGTGTGAATCAAAATCGATTATACTACCTCATTCCTATTTCTGTATATAAAACACGCAGTTATCAACAATTGAGCGCTATTAATACACATTAATGTTTTTAAACAAATAAAATTCCAAAATATGGTACGTTTTCTGTATTTGCTTGTCACGTGGTATGTTGAAGTAATGAAGTTGTGATTATATTTTTAAATTTTCATCATGACGCCATCAAGCCTTGATAGCCGAGCGGTCTAAGGCGCTGGTGTCGGACTGACGGGGTTTCGGACTGGGGTCTACACAGAGAGCTATATACAAGGTTTGAGAAGTGTTCTTAGTCAATTTTGGGGTGCTGATTCAGAATCTTTTATGTACTTTCATAATCATAAGTGCTTTATATAAATGGCAAGAATTAATGCTCTTTAGCTGTAAGTTTAGAGGTCACAGTTCCGTCAGGCCCGTAGTACGCAGGATTTTTTTGGAGATGCTGATTTTGAGAAAGTGCACTTTTTTCAGGGGGGTGATATTGTGAAAAGTGGAATTTTCACCTTTTTTTTCAAAAAAGCGTAAAAAACTGATTTTTTTGCTTGCTATGCTCACAAAAATGTGATATTTTAGTACTTTGTGTATACTTGTGCAAATTTGGGGGTGAAGGTGTGGTCGCACCCCTCCCCACCCCCCCATGTACAGGCCTGAGTTCCCAAAGTCAAAAGAGCTAAAATTTTCACTTTCACGGCTGCTTTGTTATGATTCTTGTAATTCCTTGTTGATATTCCTTAAATCAATTAAAAAGTGACAGACAAACAACCCAACTTTTAATGTTAATTATGCATATTCAAAATAATACGTGCACTGCTAGTAAAATTTGATAATTTTAAACAACAAATTTATTAATAATTCTAAAAATGTAACACATGCTTTAGGTTTTACAACTTTGTGTATTTTTGTTTGAATCATACATGTATACTGACCACATGTTGGAATACTTGTGTGTGTTTAGAAAAATAAAGTGACTATAAATAAGAATACAATTTAACATGTATCTATGTGTTTGTTTTCATGGTGACTGGTGTATGTGCTGATCAATATTAGACAAGTTAATTGTTGAGCTTTTTTAATGGCAAGGGGTGAAACAAGAAAAAAACCCAAATTTATAAGGAAAACAATTTTAAGCAAAATATGTCAATGTTTTTGAGCTGAAAACAATTCATAAATTGCCTCAAAATATTCTCTTTGTGATGCCTTTTATCTTTCACATTTACCCCTTGTTTTTCTGTGGTGTAAAACAGGCATTGATTTTTGCCAAAAACTGAGGGTTTCAGTGAAGTTTTGTTTTGATGAGGGAGGTGCAAGTTGTTTTGAAAATATCCAAATTAGTGAATGCAATGCCTGCTGCTGAATTCCAATAAAACTCAATTTTTGAATAAGATTCATCCTCCACAGTGATATACCAACATGGATATGGGGTGGACCCAGGACCCTGAGTGATCCCATGTTCCAAATACCTGGACAAAATTGATAAATCTTCTCAATAGACCCATTTCATACTAAATTTCTATTCAATTCATAATTTACACCTCTAGGCGCCTGAACTTGTCAGGGGTGGTGCAATAAATTGTACCCCCGGGGCCGGGTGGTGAATTATAGGGGGGGGGGGGGACGCAAAGATTTTTTGGCATGTCAAAGGGGGAGCATTTTTTGGCAGGTCGAAAGGGGGTGTCAAGTAATTTTTGGCAGGTCGAAAGGGTGGGGAGGGGGGGGCAAGCAATTTTTGGCACATATATTTTGGGCAAAGTTTCTATATTACACCCTAAAAGGTGTAGGAAAACGTTAGGAACGTGTTCAAATATGCAAAATTTCTTTTCAGTCGCATTATATGATAAGACTTTTTAAGTCCAACTTGTAATTTTGTAAGAAATTTGGACAAAAGTTTTGGCCAAATCTAACACAAATTGTCTAACACAAATTGTCTTAGTTTTTACAACTTACAACCGCAAGCAATTTGAGAAACATTTTGGCTGCAGTGATGCAAAGTTGGTCTATTTTCCAAAAGAAATTAAGACAATTTTGAAAACAAAATGACCCATCCATAGGCCTATATACCGAAATTCCCCATGCGGAAATACACCAAAATATTGCAGTTCCCCATGCGGAACTGCACATCCCGACTGCATCACCGCATGCGGAAATGCAAGTTGGGATATGTAGTTCCTCATGCGGAAGTGCGTGACGGAATGTGTAGTTTCGCCTGCTGATGTGTGCAGTATAGTACTGCATGCGGTACTGCACATATAACGGTCGGTTGTAATACCTGGTTTGAGACCATAACGTGTTTTTGAGACCATAACGTGTTTTGAGACCATAACGTGTTTTTGAGACCATAACGTGTTTTTGAGACCATAGCGTGTTTTTGAGACCATAACGTGTTTTTGAGACCATAACGTGTTTTTGAGACCATAATGTGTTTTTGAGACCATAACGTGTTTTTGAGACCATAACGTGTTTTGAGACCATAGCGTGTTTTTGAGACCATAACGTGTTTTTGAGACCATAGCGTGTTTTTGAGACCATAACGTGTTTTTGAGACCATAACGTGTTTTTGAGACCATAGCGTGTTTTTGAGACCATAACGTGTTTTTGAGACCATAACGTGTTTTGAGACCATAACGTGTTTTTGAGACCATAGCGTGTTTTTGAGACCTTTCTCTGTTTTTGAGACCTTTCTCTGTTTTTGAGACCTTTCTGTTTTGAGACCTTTCTCTGTTTTTGAGACCTTTCTCTGTTTTTGAGACCTTTCTCTGTATTTGAGACCTTTCTCTGTTTTTGAGACCTTTCTCTGTTTTTGAGACCGTATTGTGCTATTGAGACATTACTGTGTTTTATTTCTGAGACCTTTGTGTGTTTTGAGACCTTATTGTACTTTTGAGACCCTTGTGTAGTTTTGAGACCCTTTTGGCCCTCACGGCCGCCCATATGGCTCCACGCGACAGTGAGCCGATAGTCCTTTTGAATATCGTTGCCCCGGGCATGAATTTGACAGAAAAATGATAAATATACTGGTGACAAAACTGGCCAGGTTAGGTCAGAAAAGTTTATTGGTAGCATTTGTTTGGTGTTGATTTGTGGATATTTGCTGATGGACATAGCAAGAATTAATGGTAATATAAATTATTATAAATAACACATACAAATTGTTGAAATTCTTTAAAAGTTATACGGTCATGCAGGTTAAAAGCAGATTTTTGTACAATGTAGTTTCAAATTAGCGGTTTTATTCACAACAAAATGCAAGTGAAGTGTGTGTAGCGTGTTTGTTTGTTTACGAGATCAGTCTCAAGTACATGTATATGAAGTAATGAATTGCACCATGTTCATAAAATAATGTTAAAAATCATTTATAAACATGATATTACAGGAGCCTGCCAATAGGGGTGGTGTTACATATTGCAAAGGATTCTGGGAAGGGTAAGATGTCTTCTCCGACCACTTGCTATGCTATCTACAATAGACAAGCATTACGCATATTATGATGATATATGCATGTGTTATCTTCAGCAGATACAAACTTGCAAATTAGTTACATCATGTGATTTGCTATCTACAGTAGATAGCATTAAATGATGAATATACAGTGCGCAAAAGAATTAAGGTACCAGTTATGTTCACCCAAACCCAGATATGTCATATTTGGAACAAGCAGCCAATAGCTGCATCTTATTTTATTTAATCTTATTTTGCTTACTGTCTCGTATGCTTTATTATCTACATTATTGCGTTCTTTACATGGTTTGCTTTCTACAACAGATATCGCTAGATATTGAAAATTATTCTCATGTGGTGCTTTGCTCTCTCCAGTAGACGGCACTTTCGTGCGTATTTCCCTTGTATTTCTTGCTATCTACAGTAGACAGCATGAATTATTTTCAACTGTTTGCGAAAAAATCAAGGAAAATCACTAAAGGAAAATATTCACCCTTGGGTAGAAAATACAGTCAACAATGTGTGTATTTCTTTCCTCTACACAATAACCTCTCGTTTTTATGATTTTAGGTTTAACATGTTTAAAATGGTTGAATTTGTATACGAAGAGAAAAGACACCCGACAGCCCAACACTATCCAAAATTATCATTTAAGGGCAACACAACAAATTCTATTTTTAACCTATTATTTTCGAGCCCGCAGCACAGACAGACACAGCAAGAAATAATAAGTATGATTTACTTTGCACTTTGCAGCTCATTATTTCACTAAATTACCAATAATTGGTGAAGTTGATCCATTGTTAAAATCATGGTTGAGGATATCAGATCAATAGAATGGAAGATAATGAGGACTGTAAGTAACACATCAGGTCGTTCCGATCATCAGGTCCAGTTTTTATGTCTGTGAAGTTCAAGTCAAGCTTGAAGCTTTAATTGGACACGATTAGGCCTAACACCCTTGTCAATCAAAGTTAATGTGACACATATGACAATCAACTTTGGCCTAATATGGAAAAAAGGGCGTATCTGTTAGTTGTCACTAACATGTTACACCCTTTTGCCATGGCTGAAGTTAACTGTTCTTTTTGAGTCATTCCCATTGGAAAAGGTTGTAACATACGAAGAGTTAAAACCTGCCGATCTAACATTGCCTCTGATTGGTCCATTACATGATATCTTCACTTTAATCACCAATCAGAATGGAGCTTTGCAAATAACTCACCCCAGTTTGTTTGTGCGGTGAAATTATTCAAACAATGTTGCTGATTGGTGCAGTCGATAATGAAAACTTCTTTGGCCAATCGGCAGGTAGTTCTCATTGGGTTTTTTATAGGCCTATAGTTACATTCTTTTCCCTTGCGAGGATCATTGAAAATGTTGACTAAAACTATGGATGAATCTGCAATTTCTCTACATAAAATGAGGCTTCAACTTCGTCACTGTTGTTTTCCTCGCTTTTCGCCAAATGTTTCATTTGAAAAAGTACATATAAGGACACGATATCCCGTACTTGTTTGCCTTTTAAAATTCGATCGTGTGTTGGGATATTTTGCAATTTGGTTCAAAATCGTTTCAATGGATGTTTGGGACTTTCTTGTTAGTTTCATAAATGAAGAAGATTCTTGTGTAATTCTACACTGCAAAAAATATTTTACTCAATATTGAGTAAAAAGGTAACAACTCAACAGTTGAGTAAAAAATTACTCAACATTAAAAGCTCAAATAGGTCACAACTCAACAAATGAGTAAAAAATTACTCAACATTGAGCTCATGTTGAGTAATTTTTTACTCATTTGTTGAGTTGTGACCTATATGAGCTCAATATTGAGTAATATTTACTAAAATTTTTTACTAAACTGCTAAGTTTTGACCTTTTTACTCAATATTATTTGCAGTGTATAATGGCTATAAATTTGGCATATTCACCGTTCAGGTTGTTTACCTATCCCGTTTGCTTTTGTTGTTATTTGTCATGTTTATTGTGGCGATGAGTCAGTGATTTGGTTGAGCTGGGTCATCTATTAACTTTTTTAATTAATCTTTTGATATTGGCAGGTGTATCTTCTTCTATTCAAGTGTCACCAAGTGGAACAGGTCATTCTATATATTTCTATCTGTCACGATAACGTAACGTAGTGGCTTACATAATTTTTATTCCACTTTAAGGGCTCGGATAGCGACGTTTTCACGTATATTTTGTGGGACCCGAGAGCACGTCAAAATAATGAATTGCAATTTGAATATCAAATTATTTTGATTTTTTTTAAAATTCGCAATTAATATAATACAAATTTGATGGCAAATTATCACAAATTGATATGTTTTACATTTAACAGTCCTCGTAGTAAACATTCTAAATCTAATGATATGTACTTAAAGTGTATGTAGATAGGGCCTTTCGTATTGAAGATGTGTATTTTTTCCCCAAAGACCTACAATTTTAGGTGTTTTGGGAAAAATGCATACTGTGCAAATGTTGCTATCCGATTCCTTAAACCAATTTTTGGGACCGTGAAGCAATGACTTAGGCGATGCCTAGTCTTTAACATTTTAAGAGATCATAACCCCCAAACCTGATTTTGTTTAATGCAAACATCACAATGAACTATTATTGAATTTTTATCTGATACATTTTTGTAAACGTAAATTATGGTGTCAAAATAACCTTTTGGGGTCTAAATTTGTCCAAATCACCAACCAAAACTTCCTCCAAAATATCGCATTATGTCATTTGTTGTTTATAATGTACAGTGAATAAAGATATTATCCACAGCATTATTATATCTAATCTTATAAAGTCTGAACTCAATTTACTGTCAATAGCATAAAAATTATTTAGAAACCGTAAACAGAATCTGGTTAACCACTTCTTCCGTTCAATGGGCTTATCCATTTAAAGTCCACACTCCCCCAGTGGAAGATTTTAGAATATCTTCTACGTGGGAAGTATGTAATTTGAATGGAACGGATATACATTTGGTAGCTCCATTTGAATTTCATACACCCGTTGAGAAAGATTCAATCTGTACATTCCACAAAGGAAATGCGAGTTTCAAATATATAAGAGTCAAACTGGTTAATGTGTATTTTTCATTTGAAATTCATACTCACCCTGTCAAACTTCCACATGGGATATTGTCAAGGGAAGTATAAAATAGTGATACTTATCTTCATATAAAATCAACTCTTAATATGCTATCCCTGACAGATTATACTAAATCGTTTCAACCGTAATATTTGCAAATCCTGGAATGTTTTCCCGGCACTTCAGAAATTCTAACAAATTTCCAACCCAGTGTTTCCAACCATTCAAATGTTATAATTTTTGTGTCTTTTCACCTTTATATTTGTATATATATTTGCATTTGTATACCTTTACGTTCTCTAAGTTGAGTGTGTGAAAGAGGGCACAGTTTGTGGGCCTTGTGTGAAATGTGTGTTTGAAAACAAGCAAAACACAAAATAAACCAAATTTCGCGACTTTTGTTTGAAAACAAATTTTCTGGTCTACAACCATTTTGTGTTCCCATCCAAACAATTTCAATAGCGAAACACAAGTCATCAAACGCCTCATTTGATTAAGATTTATCACCATCATTTATCAGATGTTCAAACCCCGCAAAATGTACATCCGTTGTCTGCCGATTCCTAACAATTAATTTAATATTGACATGGAAACACGGTCAGTTGGGTATTTTATTCCACTGTCTCATCCCGCGTTGGAAAATCTTTATTGACGCTTTTGTCATTGACGACAAGGGAGACTCCAATCTCCCATACGAGTAATTAAACAGAAACAAAAGACTACAAAAACAAAAAATACTTGTAATCTTCGATTCACAATGAACAACATGTACGCGTGTAAATCAAGCGTGTCGCCCCAACCGACAAATGGTGGTGTGTTTAATTGATTGTTAAATAATTAAACAAAAGATGAATAAATATCGGCATGATATGAGAAGATAATGTTATTTGAAATGAGAAATACAACTTGTTATGTTATTTTATGCTATAGAAGTAAAGCATGTTAAGATATGAGGTCGAGACATTGAACCAAATAAAATAGATCATGTTACATACGCGTGTTGCGTGGTCGAGACCATGACTGCTGTCTACTGAAGATAGCACATGCAACATAGCACGTAGTGTCAATCTCAGATCTTTAATGGTAGGCTGTTAAATTAATTTTGTAATGTTTAAAATTATTGTTCTCTTCATGTTGACGTAATATGTACGTTGTAGATTTCAATTTGTATAATCATGCCCTACATTTAAGAATAGTTAGTGTGAAATGTTTGTTTTCAATTATGTATATAACTAATTTAAACTAACCGATTGTACATGTTGACGCAAGTTCGTGTATATTTATTTTCTTGATACGCTTATACGTTTATTAAGTGAAGTAAATGGAACAAGAAATAGAAAAGGAGAAGGATATGCAAAAATGAATTCTACGAAATAAATTATGTTTAATGTTTTTGACGTGAAAATCTTTGTTTAACTATTAATACTATTTCTTGTTTGTACGTCGTATGTATTTGCCTTGACGTAGTAAAATCAGTTGTTCCCGGTTCCCGCAAAGACCAAACTTGGCTCATCATGTTGAGAAATAATTAGTCCAGAAGGGTGGGAGAAAAAAACAAAGAAAGTAATACCCATACATAGACTTTTAATTATTCACTGGGTTGTTATTTTCATTAAATATATGTCAAAATCCTGGTACAAATTTTAATGGAAATTTTTTATAGTATCAGGGATATGTTGTCCCATATCTCTGCTAGTATTCGCCCTTTTAACTGATGTTTCGCAACTTAAATCCTTGTTCCAACTCCCAGAGGCGTATTTAACATGCCCAATTGATCTTCGATTATTGCCCATATTATTTTTGTCATACTCAATTGCGTGACCATACATTAAGTCTATAGATGACCATTGGCGGTGGATTTGCTTTAGCATGGCTAAACATGATTGACTTTGGCGTTACTGATATTTAATGGTAGTGGTTCCTATACGCTTTGTTGCATGAATGAAACGCTGATATGTATTTCATATATATATTTTGATGAGTGATTGTTCTACCAAAGCAGGTACTTAAAGTTTAGGTGAAAAAATGGTAAACCAACTCACTAACCGATGTTTGAACTTTGTTTTTTGACTTTTCGCCCAACTCTTAGCTTATTTTTGAAAAACATTCACTCAGCTTTACGAAACGGCTTAAAAGTTTGTGATAATGTTTGCAGATGGTTTCTGTCAGCTTAGGATTAAGGTTAACGCTATAAGGTTAGGGTCAGTGGCGACACCACTCTTTTTTTTTTTTGGGGGGGTCGAGAGCAAAAGTGGATTTCTGGAGGGGGCAAAAATCAACAAATCTTGCCCAAGCTTGCCCCAAAAGGTGGAAATATTTCGCAATTTTTGGTTTTACTGGGGTACGGAGCAAGAGTTATGACGGGAGAATTTGTCCCCCTCCATCCGTGGCGCTTATAAACTTACGCAGAGATTGGTGAAACATGGTCCTCTTGTCCATGGTAAAACACATGCATGCCATTATCCAGTCAGTCATCTTGTAAATTATTTAAAAAAATATGTCAAGACTGGTGTTACAAAAAAAAAAAAGCAAATAATTTTTTGTTTTTATATAAAAAGAATAACAGCGATTAAGATAAAATATCGAGTTTGTTCGGATTGTAAGATAGAACGTACATAACGTATACAACGTAGAATATATAAAACGATATAGGCTCATATGAGAGTGAGCATGGTGATTTGGTGAGATTTTAAAAAACAAGGAAAATACTTGTCCAAGAAAAGAAACTGATGAACATCATTTTTGTCTATACCTCTTGTTCATCTTCAATTATACAAATCTTGGATAAATAGCTGCGTCTGTCTTAAAGAGTGCATGCACGTGTACCTTTCCCCCAGTGATAATGGTCCGATCAAACAAAATAAGGGTAATGTCGTGAAAAAATCATGTTTCTAATTTTTACATCACGATAAAGTTCTCAGCTTTTTTTTTGATGCAAAAAACATCAAAATGTGAGTTTAGAATGTCAATTTATATAGTTGGAAAATAATGGGTGCTTAAACAATAAATAACTTAGTGATTTGAACTTCAAATCAGCTCATAACTCGAAAATAACTTTGCCGACATTACTCTCATTTTGCTTGAATGGGTCACATCAAACATGTCTATAAGCAGCTATATATTGGAGACTAATCGTGTAATAGATGTATAAGATGTAGAAAGCATCTGCAATATTAAAACTTATATTATGAACATTGCTTGAACCAGTAAAATAGCATCGGACCCGGAGCCAAATAGCAAATCGTCAATTCATGCGGAATATGATAGTACTCGGTCTCTGATGCCAGCCAGACGGTGTTGTCAATTTTTAAATAAATTTGGTCTGCGCGGCGCGTCAATTACGACGATAAGACGCCCAATTTATAGCAATTGGTACATCACACCCTGTTCAATAGTAGTGTCTTGGAAAGATTTTTGCAATGTCTTGCAAAATTTTAGACACGTCTTCAATGGACTATTCTATGCAGCATGTGCAGTGAAATCCATACACCCATCCCATTCAAAATTCACACTCCGAAAGATTTAGGTCATGTCTTCCGTAGAGGGTGTATGGATTTTAATTGGGATAGCCCAATAGAATATCCCGTTATGTCTTGACTGAAGATAGCGAAGACACATGCGCCCAGTTGAGACATGTCTTCCATCAAGTCTTCAACCAGAAGACGCAAAAAAAGGGCGCAAAATGAAGATGTAAAACCTGTCTTGCATGGAGACACGTCTTTAAAGTTTGATGGAAATCGTACATTTATATGGCTTTAATAAACGTGTCCAACAATGTCATCATCATCACAAACATTCCTCTTTTTAACGGTAGCACCGATGAAATTTTAAAAGTAGCCCAATTCGGTGCTAAATCGGAAAGTTGGCAATACTCGAACCATACACATTTCATCGCAGAAAAGGCGATATTCAGAGCTGATTGAGATTAAAATCTACGCGCTCAAACAGATATGATTACGTGCAAAAAGTCAGGACGGACAGCTGGAATTGGGCAGAAAACATAAAAACAGCACAAAATCAGTGCAATCAATAATAATCAAGAATGCAGAAGGGCTTATTCAGGCAATTTAGTTGACTAGAACGTATGGTGCGATGCTGATGCATTAAAGGGCAAGGAGGGGTGGGTGGTGAAGAAACGCTTTTGGAAATTTGATTAACACCGTGTGCACTGTACCGTGCCAAATTCGACATTTAATAATGAACGGGAAATGGAAAGGTAGCCATGGTAATACAAGAAATTTGAATGGTTTAATTGTTTCGACATTTAAGTCTGTAAATTTAGATAAACTTTTAATACAGCAAGCTATTCAACGCAAAATGTTACAACCTACGCAAACGTGTCTACTCTATATGCGCAAAAATGCATCGTATACACGCATGGTTCGTAAATGCACGGCAGTGGAAGTCCTCAACAGATCGTTTTGAATTTAAAAAGCAAGAAAGATATAGCAAGTACGAATTTGAATGGCTTTATTGTTTCGACATTTAAATGACATTTTACGGCCTACGCAAACGCGTCTGTTCAATGCGCAAAAATGCATCCGTATACACGCATGATTTGCAAATGCATGGCAGTGGAAGTCCTCAACAGATCGAATACCGGTATAAAGAAAGAAAGATATTAGTTACAATTACGAAAGCATGCAAGATTTTAGCAGCGAAAAAGCAAACAGTTGAACAACCGAAATAACCATGCATCATTAGCAGAAGAAAGAAAAGAAAAACTATAGAATAAGCGAATGATAGAAATAAATAAATAAAAATAAATAAATAAATAAATAAATAAATAAATAAATAAATAAATAAATAAATAAATAAATAAATAAATAAATAAATAAATAAATAAATAAATAAAGAAAGAAAGAAAGAAAGAAAGAAAGACTGAGAAAGAAAGAAAGAAAGAAAGAAAGAAAGAAAGAAAGAAAGAAAGAAAGAAAGAAAGAAAGAAAGAAAGAAAGAAAGAAAGAAAGAAAGAAAGAAAGAAAGAAAGAAAGAAAAAAAGAAAGAAAGAAAGCAAGCAAGCAAGCAAGCAAGCAAGTAAGCAAGCAAGCAAGCAAGCAAGCAAGCAAGAAAGGAAGGAAGAAAGACAAAAGAAAACGAAAGAAAGAAAAGAAAAAGGAAGAAAGAACAAACGAAAGGAAGAAAGAAAGAAAGAAAGAAAAAAAACAAGGAGGAAAAAAAATGGAAAGAAGAAAATCTATATCTTTTGTTTCATATCAAACAACCCTATGCTAACAGAAAAATATATACCCACTGGTATTTTCACACACAAATCATAAAATAAAAGTATCATGAAATAGTAATAACACAACTATTTGATGCTTATAAACTGATTGAACTTGACAAACATGATCTGAAAATAATATGAAAAGCGAACAACACGTATACCAACAAAGACATAAATATTGCATAGAGCATTATGAGAGAGATATAAGGCGGGAATACCAGGCCACCAATAATCATGTGATCATCCGCAAACAGCTGGGGTTGAAAAGCTTTGATAATGAAACCTGAAAGAAAGCATGAGAATTTATAAGGGATATATCTCCCGAAATATCTATATTTTTAGTGCCAGGCACACTAGTAAGCGGATCAAAGATTTGTTGACAAATTACAAATGACAAGAAATAGAATGAGAATTATTAAGCTATTGAATAATATCTTAATATTATAGCTTTGTTATAAGAGACTTCTGATATAAGAATAATGCCTCGAAATTCCCGATAAAGCTGAAATAACTGATAATTTAAAAACGCACGCCAGATGCCGTTTTCAAGACAAACTCGTTTTGGTTAAAACATTTTTAATAACATTCAAATGTTGGGTTATATTAAGCCCATAAAAACGTTTTTCAGGTATGAAAGTGGCCTGAAGTGACTTGGCAGGAAAAGCCTGAAAAACCGCGTAAATTTGGGCTATAAAGCCTCAAAACGGGCTGAAAATAAATAAAAGTGCGGAAATTTGGAGTAGCAAAAGGCCTGAAATCAGGCAATTGCCTGAAAACTGACATCCCTAGTTTTTAAAACGTTTTATGTGGAAAAACACTACAACAACATTCTAAACACGCAAGTTGTCAAAATGTTAATGTAAAATATTTTGTGGCAAACATTTTTGCAAAATATTATGTCAACATTTGAATACCATTACGTTGGAATATTTTGCAAAATGTTTTTGAATGTGTTTAAAACGTTTAATACCATTTATACACCCTTTATAACGCGACGTTTAAACCCTTTCTGTAAAACGTTTTGTGTTTGCATAATTTTTTAATGATTATTTTTGTCGACAATTGATCCATACTTGTCGACAATCGGGAAAATTGCTTTGCCGCCAATATTGTCGACAACATTGTCGATACGCGATAACAGCCTTGTTGATACAAATTCAATTCCTAAACTCTAAATGTTGTGTCACAGTACTCTCTTAAATGGAAAGATTGGGGTGAAGGAAAAGTCCAAATTAAGATTGAGAAATCAGTCTTAAAGATTGAAAATTCAAACTAAATTCCATTGCATTTTCAATCTAATTTTAGAATTTTCCCTCAACACAATCTTTAAGATTGATTGTTCAATCTTTGGTTTTAAGAGAGTAATTGTCAACTTATATACTCGCGTTTTATATTATTTCTAAAAAATAGCTGAACATTATATGAAAAATGATTTTAAAGGTGCTTCTGAAAGGGTGCGGCTCCTGGAGCCCAGTAAAACATAATTGTAACATGATCAAGGGGAATGAGTCGGATGTCGCTAATATTGAATTTGAGATATTAGCAAAGAAAGTGTTAAAATTCTTTTGTTTCCTATTGTTTTCAGCGTTTGATAAATTGACATAACTTCGCAAAGAAAAGTTGTATCAACATGGGGTTTTCAGTTTCTGAGAGCTCCAAATGTCTGTTTTAGAACTGAAACATGTGTAAAACTCATTTTTGACCAGGGTCGACATGTGACTCATTCCCCTTGATCATGTCACAATTATTATATACGTCTTAACTTAATCTAGAATATTTTTTTATTAATCTAGGCCTATTTGCATTGTACAGATCGACTTTTCGTTACACTTTCTCCATCCTGTTGTTATTTTTCGTTTTGATATATATTGGTGTTTTTTAATATATATTTTGGTGTTTTTTAATATTTATTTTGGCGTTTTTTGATATGTGTTTTATGGAGAGCAAATAAACTTTTAACTTAAGCCGGAACGTAAACTCGTTTGAAGGAATAATATACGTTTTGTGTAACACTTCTTGCATGGTAAAAGACGGGGAATGACACTGAAAATAAAACCGTGTTCTTCCGGAATCACGTTGTGTTGTAGCGTGATCAATTCATGATTAAATTTAAACGGATTGACAAAAAAAGAAGAACCTAATAAGAAATCTGCAACCGCAATAGGCCATGCCAGTTGAAACCCATACACCCCCTATGGAAGACATAACCTTAATCTCTCACACAGTGAGTGTCAATTTCAAATGGGGTTTATTCAGTGTCGTCTGCTCCAAAATGGGTTATTCCAGTTGAAATCCATACACCCCCCTATGGAAGACATAACACAGGGAGTGTGAATTTCAAAGATGTCAAAACGGGGTTACCTGAACGAGCGACTCCATTTGAAATCTACACCCCACTGTCGGGATATTAAGGTCATATCTTCCAAAGGGGGTGTATGAATTTTAAACGGAATAGCCTAATGTCCCTGCAGATATTGTCGCCGAATTTTGTCATAATTTGGTTTCTAGGTTTCTAGTGAATAACGTGATCAAGTGATAAATAAACAACTTCTCTTTCAGAGGGCACTTAGGGTGTGCGGAGCCCGTCAATACATATCACAGATTCCGTGGCTAGACGAGTATTATTCTTCCGTCTTTGGGCGATATATCTCCGCAGCATCAGCGGGAGTTGATGTATTTGATCCAATAATCATGCCCGATCATCCCAAGCCCCCAGAAGCATGCAATGCTAAAAAAAATACGAGGGTCGTTCAAAATGTTCTGCAACAAACGTAAAAACGCCAATTAATCTCCTTGCCCCTGATCC
Organism: Amphiura filiformis; assembly: GCF_039555335.1. Classification (NCBI taxonomy): domain Eukaryota; kingdom Metazoa; phylum Echinodermata; class Ophiuroidea; order Amphilepidida; family Amphiuridae; genus Amphiura; species Amphiura filiformis. The sequence continues at coordinate 898,219 of NW_027305502.1, forward strand.
GTATAGCCCATACTGGTTTGGGATTTAAAAAACAAACAAAAAACACGGTATGCTCCGAGAACCGCTAAAAGCCCAGTGACCGCTCCACCCGAAAAGAAACAAGGGGGAGCGGTAACTGGGTTAAGCAGCTGTCACTAGGTTTAGCCGTTCTCGGGATATAAAACGGGCTTGGGGGATTGTCAGTCAAACTATACTATTTTATTTAAAGGGACATTCAGTGATCTGTCAAACTATCCCATAGCAGAATCTTTTGAATGACCCTCGTTCGCGTCAGTTTGTTTTTTACACACTCGTGCCTTACCACCCAGTATATAAATTCGGTGCGGCCGTGTGGCGGGTATTTAATATAGCCCCAGATCGTGAATATAGATATGTAATGATATGGAACCACACCTGATGCGTATAACGGTTATGATAACTTGAACTCACACACCTAGTGTCATCAAGAGTTCATCATCCTAGGGCATAGATGCAGCTATAGTATTGCAACTGTTTATCATCCATAGGGCATAAATACAGGAATAGTATTGCAACTGTTTCAATATCATCCATAGGGCAAAAATACTGAAACCGTTACAAAGTGAAAATGAACATATGAGACGTGAAGAAAAACACCTGAAATAATTCATGTCATTCGGTTTATAAGATACAATACAATGTCGTGAAATACAATGCAATGCAATGCAATACAGTAGGCCTACAATGCAATACAATGCCACGCCATGCAATGCAATGCAATACAGTACAATGCAATACAATGCCACGCCATGCAATGCAATGCAATACAGTACAATGCAATACAATGCCACGCCATGCAATGCAATGCAATACAGTACAATGCAATACAATGCCACGCCATGCAATGCAATGCAATACAGTACAATGCAATACAATGCCACGCCATGCAATGTAATGCAATACAGTACAATGCAATACAATGCCACGCCATGCAATGCAATGCAATGCAATACAGTACAATGCAATACAATGCCACGCCATGCAATACAATGCAATACAGTACAATGCAATACAATGCCATGCAATGCAATACAATACAGTACAATTCAATACAGTACAATACAATACAATTAATGCAATGCAATACAATACAATACAATACAATGCAATACAATGCAATACAGTACAATGCAATACAATTAATGCCATGCAATGCAATACAATACAATACAATGCAATACAATGCAATGCAATACAATGTAATACAATACAATGTTGTGAAATACAATGTAATGCAATACAATACAATATAATACAATACAATACAATGCAATACAATGTAATACAATACAATACAATACAATGTCATGCAATACAATACAATACAATACAATATAATACAATACAATGTCGTCAATGTAATGCAATACAATGCAATACAATACAATTAATGCAATAATTGAATTACATGTACAATATAATTCAATACAATGCCATGCAACATACAATGTAATATAGCTTAATATATTACAATGCAATACAAAATAATTTATAAGGCTATACAATAATACCAATACAAAACAATACAATGCAATAGGCCTGCGACTTGGTAACGTCAATGCAAGAGCTATGAAGAGCTATGAGTTATATTGGACGAGACGTATAGCTCGACCAATTATAAATATGGGCTCAATCTATCCAATTTTATATCAATATACGATTCAATACATTGATCATGCATAATCGTTTTAACGCTGGTACGGTTATTATGATCCTTCACATTGCTCTTAAAGGGGCATTTCGTGATCCACAGCCTCATCCCCA